>NW_025317348.1:739626-757126 GCF_018873765.1 Telopea speciosissima | reverse complement strand
AGGAGCGGGTCGAGTCCGTATCGCCGCGGAGCAACAGCAGCGTCCGGATCTGATCTATCTACTCGGCAATTCATCCGGTGACTTCACGGTCGCCAAAGAAGCCCCAAGAAGCATCAAACATTTCCGATGAGATCCATGGAGCAATTCTTAGATAGCAAGCACTAGCTCCCGGTGCGACTTCATAAAAAGCAATCAAAGATAAGATCGAAGAGAATGAAACGCACGTGGTGGTCATTATAGCGGTTCCTTCTGATCCTAGAAAACGTCCGAAAAAACCTGCTACGGAACTACCGAGCAGGGGCAAAAATACGATAAGTAGATACATCAGATCGAGTGTTGTTTGTTTTCATATAACCAAAAATCAGACAATGACAGAGCGGCCTGTGATGGAGATTGAGCGAAACAGAAGGAACGGCGCGCCAAGCAAGAAAAGCTGATCTACGACCACCGCCTTACTAATAATTGGGCGAAAGCGAGCCTTTGGCTCGCCTTGTTCTGGCGCTAACGCGCGCTCAGGGAGTTGCTTGTTTAGTAGGGCCGTTGCTTGTTGGTGTAGAATTCAATTCCCTCTTATCTCCCCCCTATTGGAAACGTCGAAGTGAGCTGTGGCTTATAAATAGGAAGATGAGGAGATAACGGGCGAAGGATATTCATATGTTATTATGATATGAAGATTGATGTTCATATTGGAGTATTTGCTGACTTCAGCATCACATCAAGGTGACAGGATTCGAACCTATGGCCCTCTGTACCCAAAACAGATGCGCTGACCAGACTGCGCTACACCTCGTCTCACCCCCCGGAGTCTGACCACCCGATCGATGAACACTCGAACCGAACTCGCCCATCCTTTTTGGGCACAGGGACGCGAGAACCAATCCGAGTAATCAACCGCTTTTATAAAATCTGCCTCCAACCCCTCTTTCACTTGAATTTTGAAATCCGGCTCGCTCCCGGCTACCTGAAGAGCACCCTTCGCCCGCTTAGAAGTGGATTCGAACCACTGACACAAGGATTTTCAGTCCTTTGCTCTAACCAGCTGAGCTACCTGAACCACTTTCCTAAAGTGTGTGTTTTCTTCATCGAATAGCGCCCTACCTTACCAAGCAGTGGAGGAGCTTGCTCAAGAACCGAGAGCCGTCCAGTCCCTGGCCGGCCCTCGTTCGGTCAGGTGTTCTTCGCTATAGACGCCACCAAGAACAAGAAGGAGGCTCTCCGCTCCGTCTCACTAAGTAGTGCTATTCTGTCCTCCGGGGGACTCCACCAAGAGGTTCTTTCTCTCACGTAATTTCGCCCGCCCGTTCCACTTCCGTGCCGGAGGAAATGGGATTCGAACCCATGATACAATCTTCTTGTATGTCGATTTAGCAAACCAATGCCTTAAGCCACTCAGCCATACCTCCAAGTTGTTGATCGGAATTTGATGTGCCGGGTTTGGTTGGTTGCCCGAAGGGCTATCTGATCCGATCAACTGCGTAAGCCGTAGCGCGCTAGCGCGCGTACTCTTCCTCTATGAGCGAGACTCTATCCAGATCTATGGATCTCCCCAGCATCCAAGCGAGACTCCATCCAAATCTGCCACTCGTTGGGCGACGCCTTCTTTTCTATGAACACCCCACCACTGCACTGAATGATGAACTTTGCCAGTCTTCGCCTCCGACCCGACCAGGAGAGAACACACGGTCAAGCCAAGCCCTTACCCGCCGCTACCATATAGTATTCATCTCTCCTTCGTCTGGTCGAGAAGGGAGGGGAACTGGACCGTGACTCTTCTATTACATTACATTACGGAGAAGGCCATTCTCGTCATGAGCGATCCACGTCCTACCATAGTGCCCGGAGAACCAGGCTTGCTTAGCTTACCAAGCGAAGAAAACTACAGGGGTGGTCGTAGACCAGCTCGACCACCGGGAGAGAGTGCTCGTAGATCAGCTCGACCACCGGGAGAGAGTGCTCGTAGATCAGCTCGACCGCAGGCTGGTTGTAAATCTGATTGTAAATCAGGAAAACTACTGCGCTAACGCGCCCTCTATTAGGTTGTTCTGGCGCGCGCCTTACTCAAATAGGGGCGGAAGGACTTTCTTCTTTGCTTCTGGCGAAGGAATTTTTCGTTGATTGCACGAGCTAGCCTGCAAACGTAGGCTCGAAAGCAGCAAACTACGGAGCGAAGAAAGCAAGCAAGTCCTTCCGCGAAGAAGAAAGTCCTGAGCGCTAGCTGATCGTAGACCAAAGAAGCAACGGCTGAGCTAGCGCTCACATTACTAAGACGCGTTAGTACGCGCATCTTCTTCTTGGTTGGTAAGTGTTTGTATTCTTCTCTTGTGTACCTCTCTTGGTTTGTTTTCTCTGTAATAGATATATTCAGTGTTTTCCAACCTGCAACTCTGACAACTAGTTTTGTCAGAGGACAAGAAGAGAGAGGGAAGGACAGGAAGGAAAGCAGAACACATTCTCTTATTTTACCGCCTCATTAGCACACGCATGCTTAGGTCGTGCGGGAAACATTCTCAATTTACTCTTTGTGATCAAACTGTGGGACCCCCCCTTTAAGAGCAGTTCGATCGGGCCCACTCCCTGATCTACGACCACCCTGCTCCTACTCGCTCGGGCCTGCTCCTCCAAGCAGTCCCTTCGCCTGCGTGTCCTTAATGAAATGGAAGTCCTTCTGGATTATCTCTTGAAAGACAGATCGAGTTATTGCGTAGATGATCATAGAAAGCACAGTAGGCGTGTGACCTTTTCTTTGTCGTCACCTCTAGGCCGGATACTAATTTCTCAACTAGTCTGGCTTGGAGAAGCTCTGTGCCTTACCTTTCATTCAGACTGGATGGGGTCAGAAACTGCCGGCTATGATTGTGCGGGCGATGTCATTATGCTGAACACACGAGTGAGTCAGATAGATGCGCTCCCACGCCGATGACACTAACCAAGTTCAGGTCGAAATAGCTGGCCTGATTCCGTGTTAGGTTACCTGGCGCGGTGGACACGGACCTAATCCAAAGAGATAGGCTATAGTGAGAGGTCCGCCGCGTCCCTGCTACAAACAACAGGGAACAGGAACAGTCGGAGGCTGCCATGACTTATACTTCGACGTTGGCTCCATACTGGATACAAGCCTAGAGAACCCTAAGAAGAAAGAAGCTTCATTTAGGTTCTCTAGGTATCCAGGAGGAGAAAGAGATCAGGCAAGGTTAGCACTCAGCTAACTTTAGGAGCAAAAACCGTATTTTAGCTAAACTCGCGACATAGTATAGACTGTGAGTGATTCAAGGCGTGCCGGTGCGGGTGCAAACCTTCTATCCGTTACTTTCAATCCTTTATCCCCTGTGGAGTCAAGTTCCGAAGGCTCCACTTGACAGGCTGGTGAATCTATCTCTCCGAAAGAGTCTTCCCATCCATTATATACGAATCAACATCAAAATATCCCCACTTCCAGGTCTGACGAACCGGAAGACTTTCTATCTCTATATCCAAGTAAATCCCTGGCTGTTGCTGGACGGAGGCCAGTGGGGCAAACTATCCTACCCAAACCATCAGTCGGAGGGACAAGTTGAGAAGTTGTTCCAACCAAAGATATTCCATATGTAAGAAAGATATCAGGTGCTAAGGCAGCGTCAGGTGTAGAAGGGAAAGTGAGTCGGAGATGATCCAAGGCTGCTATCTGCTAGTGGATCAGTTCATTGATTATCTAAATCAACCCGGGGAGGGAGGGACAAGAGGAGAAGTCTCAGTGAATCCTTCATCGGCGAACTATCCATCTGGAGACTAGTTTACATTGAGTGTTATTCCATGAATCAAGATCCTCCAGAGAGCTCTGAACCAACAGGGCAAACTCCGACAGAAAGCACTCTTCCATCTATCGGATCAAAGGCAGCTAACGGACTCCTATCTCCTTCGTTCAAAAGGCGATTTGGGGCGAGTGCAAAAGCTCATCGACAATGGGACCATCCGTATACGCCCCGTAACCGAGCCATCGAAGGAGTCTAAACAGGAGAAGGTCTCAGCCAACTCCACATCCATTGCAAGGATTCCTTCACCATTAAAAGGGTATCGTCCCGCACCAGTCAACGAATCAGATGAGGATTGTCCTCTCCCTAAGAGAGAAGTTGCCTTCCTGTTCCGATGAAGACTTGAACTCATCAGCTTCAGAGGACGAGTTGCACGGCGATGGGTGGCAAACTTTTGTCAGCAAAAGGACAGCGTAGCTGCTGCAAGGGCTGCCCAACAACATCAAACTTCAACTTTGGCTCCTCAAAGGACTAGACGCCGTCGAGCGCCAGGTTCCAAGAAGAAGAGAAAGCTGAAGAACAAACTCCTTCGGAAGGTCATGCCCGCCGAAGACATCGAGGAATTCATCAAACGAGTGACTGAGGACCTTTACATCCAAAAGCCTCGAGTCCCCGTCATCCTCGAAGAGTACATGCCTTAGGAATGGAGGTAGCTTAGCTTACTCTGATTCTGACTCTGACTTCTGGGGAGATCACTCTCCCGTTCATTGTGGGATGGTGCAAGTGAGCGGGGATACTGAATCCTTGCTTGGCGATATCTTCGATGATGACCAAGGCCCACAGGAGGTGTGCGGCATCACCCTCCGATCCGGGAGGGGGTCCTTGTCAACAAAAGAGGGGGTGAATTCCCCACTTAAAACTCCGGGATATTCTTTCAGATCTCGAGGTGCACGGCCGTAACGCCTATTGGGCTGCGGAACTCCAGAGAAAAAAACAAAACTGGGATTTATCGAATTAATTTGGCGCATTAAGCGCGGATAAGGAAGGAGCATTTTTCAACCTAACGATACATCCAATACCAAAAAAAGCCTTTTCTCTCATTACATTACTACTATCGGCCTGTTAGGTTCCTTAGTGTATGATTGTTCCATTATCGTTTCGCCGTGATTCACACAGCTGACTAGTACCTATCGACTTCCTTATTGGATGTCTTTTCTTGTATCTTGGACCTGGTGCTTTTACGATCGAAAGGATTTGGAAAGAAAGGTTCGACTCCTTTCCGGTCGATAGTGTTTGCCATGAAGAGTACCAGAGAAATTGACCTGCGGATGAGATCTCAAAACGCTCTAACTGGACTAACTGCCAGAAAACTACGTTGAATGAACCTGGGTACTCACTTTAGATTCCTTCCGATCTTCTGGATTTTGAGAACGTGAGATCCTATTTACGCTATATTGTCTTTCATGATCAGCGATAACGAGTGCCGTTACAAAAATAGTAGCTCCATGAGAGAAAAATTCACCAAATCGTTAACTAGGAAACAAGGTAAACACAGAACGTAGAGAAAACAGGTAAGTATACCGCAAAGCACAAGAGGCAGGGCGGGGAAGCAAGGCATATCGATTTTTCTATTTATGGTGATGGAATCCGCGATAAACAGTACCATCATTCGTTGTCTACCATACCCAATTTCCTTCTTTAAAAAAAAAATCCGTGAGTTCCTTCATCGAGGGCATTTCAAGTAAAACAAGGCAACCAGTAACATCCATGATGATAACGAGCCACAGTATCGACACATGATTGAGATGAATTCAGACTCACATGTGTGTCACCAGATTGGAATATGGATGCCGTTCCTACCTTTTAGTTTGTTGGTAAATCACTAGCATCTTTTACTACGCTAATTGCTGGATTAGCTAATTCGTATCCCATTGCTAAAATCATAGCCTAGTCTCTGGGAAGTGTAATGCTGTACTTTCCGTTCCTTGTTTCTTTCCTTTTCACCTATATCTTTCTTATACAAAAAGTAGAAGCGAACTCGATTGAATCTCTTTTTATACAATTTTTGTTGATCATGGGCAGTTAGACAGACAACAACTGGAATCGAGCCTGTGCTATTCCCTACGGGCAGGCAAACAGAACCATTCATCTTCCTTTGAGCAAGCGCTGAAACTGATCTTTCATTCTAGGGCAGCTACCTGATATCTCGTTACTGAGCTTGATCTGATCCTCAAGTATAACCCGTGCAAGTGAATGAGAGAGGGCTTTCCGTTCCTTGGCATTTCTTCTTTCATTTCGGGATGTTCGTCAAGATCACTCTTCATTCTCCTCTTTCAAGGCAGCAGTGCAATCGTTCGGCGAGGGAGGATACGAAGTACTACTTTCCGTCCGCGCGAAGGAAGTTGTCTGTCGATCCCAGTGACTCAATTAGAAGGTCCAAATGGATATCAATGGTAGAATCCATCAAAGCACATGTGTTAAGCATAGAAACCTTTTTTCTCGATTTAGCTGTCAAAGATGGAATATCAACTTGATTGAGGGGGCCTAGGGCCTCTTTTAGGTCTTTAGTCGGGGATGGGAGGGGTCATATAGTCT
This sequence comes from Telopea speciosissima, assembly GCF_018873765.1. Taxonomy (NCBI): domain Eukaryota; kingdom Viridiplantae; phylum Streptophyta; class Magnoliopsida; order Proteales; family Proteaceae; genus Telopea; species Telopea speciosissima. The sequence goes on along the minus strand of NW_025317348.1, from coordinate 750,803 downwards.
CGTTTTCCGTCTCATAGATTGGCCACAGAAGCAATATCCTTCGTTAGGTGCGTCAGCCGCTCCGGCTCATTCCTGTCTCTTGCAAGACCTCTCAAGAAGGTGCGGGTACACAGAACGAACATCTAAATGGACGGCTTCCACAGCTTGACATTTCCTTTTGCATGAGTATAATTCGCTGCTGAAAGCAAGACCCCCACTCTGGTAATCTAGCTATGTCAGCCGATTTCAGGCAGCCCTACTATCTATGTACTACTCCGACCTCGTCTTCTTCATCCGTACACGTACCAAAATTATTCTTTCCAGAGAGGTATATTCATACTAAAGAATTTCAAAAGTCTTTGACCAAGGATCTACCTGAACTAGTGCCAAGGAGTGATGAAATCCCAGTGGTTGCCGGTTCGTACGCATATGTCTAACCAACTCCCAGGGGCTCTGTTCCTTTTGCGATTGCCGGTTCCGGTTGAGCTCATCATTGATCCGAACGGGATGCATCGAATTGATCGTCGGCTGGTTCCGGTTCCTACTCAGGATGAGCCAAAACCATAGTGACGAGCGATCCCCTAGGGTGTAATATCTGGATGTCCCAAAGATTTTTTCTAGAGCTAGCCGTCCACTTCAAACATCGCTGACATGGCCATTTTCCAGTCGTGGAATTGCAACTTTCATTCCATTTCCGGATCCCTGTTTATCAAGGGAGCTTAGGCTGCCGCTTCTGGTTTAGTTTCAAGCTCCAGCTTAGATAGAGGCACCTTCTGTAGCGAAGACTGAGTGATTGATCTCGTTATGGCTAAGCCAAGGCTTTTCTGATATGGGTTTGGGTGCTCATGCTCCTATCTTGCCTGCTTCGGATGTTCATTTAAGTCATCAAGATTGGGCACTTCGGTTGGCACTTTATCGAAATAATCCTGCTAGCAGAGGTTCCTATGTGCTCGTTTAACCTACTTGATAAAGATGGGAATTCTAACTCATCTAAGTCGATGAAAACTGCTACTAACTGGTGGGACCAACCTCTATGGTAGAGCTTGAAATGCTTTTGTTCACCCGGGTCCTACTATAGCTCCGTGCTAAGGCAAAGGACTCTTCTTTCTACTACGTCATACCTGGAATCAAAACCAAAGAACTCCTTCCCCAGAGAACATGAAAAAGGTTTCTAATTTTGGCATATTTATGTATAGAAAATGCTCGTTCCGAACCTCTCACAGGCTCGCTAAAGCTTACCTCTTGCCCCTTGTCTTTCGTTTTGACGGTTAGACATCGGGCATACAAATTCATTCAATCATCTCGAGATGGAAGATACGCTGTTGTTTCGGGATAAACCGACGAGTAGACAGACTTCATTTCAAGATCTTCCCCTTAAGTTTCGGCAGGAATGGACTTTTTAGGTAACATCCTGGTACTTATTCATCGATCTAGGTATAGAAAAAGGAGGTTGCTAGCCTGCCTCATTCCCTTGACGCGATCAGGATTAATGAAATTAATGTGCTTGGATTTCTTCATCAGAGGTGCGGGCAGACGGATAAGGAGAGCAAGTTCGTCCCATGTCGTTCTTTTCCTTCTTTCTTCGAAGCAACAAAGTGGAGTGTTTCGCTGTGAGTTATTTTATCCAAATGCTGTCGTAAGTCAGCTTTGAAAGCTATCCACAGGCCGCAGGAACGGAACAATTAGCAGCGGTCAAAGCGCGCTACTGAGACATCCGAAGCAGGTAAATTCTCCTTTTTCTTTGGCTATTCCAAAAAAAAATTTATTATGGAAATGGTACTGACCGTAAGGGATCTTTCCAATTGAATTTGTGCACCTACTTTGTGGTATCTGTTGAGAATTGTCACCTAATTTCTCTCGTAGAAGGGTGTCACCTCTTGGGAAATACCCCAATGTATCTTTGAAAACGAGTATGTGATCAGGTTGAGAGACCCCTCCCAGAGCATTGGAGTAAGCCCACTCATAAGCCGAATCTGAAGCAAGCGCTACAGGAAGAGTTTACCACCACCCGAAAGTGAAATAGTCCCTCTAAAAGCTTTTGCGGAGCAGGAGTTCGCTCCGAAACATGTTCTTACTAAGTCACATTCAGCGGTGGAATAGCTCCATGGTATAGGTCATGGCAAGATTAATCATTACAGAAAGTACTTTTAAAGGCGCGTCAGCCGTGACACATTACTACACCATCAAAAGCGGGAATTGGGTCGATCAACGATGCTACTTATGATCTCTTTTGGTACTCGTCCGGATTGCTCTTTCTGGGATCGATTCCCAGTCGCTTTGTCCAAAAAAACCACCGGATAGGGGCGACCTTGTATGAATAGGTTATGCCGATACTCCCTTTAGTTACAACGAAAATGCATGTCGTACTCGTTGGCAGTTTCTCACATACATTTCTCTAGAAAGAAAGCTTCATGAGGGCTCAACCAGCACATACTGAAAAAGTAAATTCGTACTACACGAGCACAAATGGAGAAGGTCTTTACTCCACCGAGGAGCGGTAGCCGCTGCGTCCGATAAAGTGTGTTCAAAGTCGTCCCTGCCCGAGTTGAGGGTGCTGCTTCACCTCGGTGAGCTCTTTCAGACCCTTCTGCTTCAAAAGAATGCCCGAGGGAGCACCCCGCCTTAGGTAGCGTTGCCCAGCTTATGTTTGATGTACAAAATGAAACTCTTAATCCCAACTTCCTCGAGAAAGTCTCCGCTACGCGTGAAACAACATCTAAATAAATGAATTTCACATCTTTGTCTCAACTTCCTTTGCAGAAATTGCTTTGTTGCAGCGGCTAGCCAGCCCTTATTTCGTAGTTGCAAGCGAAAAACAATCTTTACAGGGCTTGACAGCGCCTCGACTTATGGATACAAAGACTAAAGAGAGAGCGACCATTCTCAGCGAGGCCATTTATGGAAAAGTCTGACTCCCAACTCTTGCTATTGGGCAGGGCAAGAGCCCGTACTTACAGCATGAATTCTTGCGCGAGATACCCAGTTGGGCTATTCGATAATGTATGACACATGGAAATGCTCCTAATCCCAGCTCGGCTTTGTGCTTCGGGGCGAGACCTCTTTGGAGTGAAATTCCCGACTTTGAAATGCTTTTTCAGGGGCTGCTGGACTTGGGCCCTGCCTTCGCTCTACATATTAATAACTTGGAAATGATAATACAGATTAGTACACCTACTTTGACTCAGATGTTTATGGATTGGGACCTGTTTCCCTTTGAAGCTCTTGCTTCTGTTTCTGTGCCTACCATTTATGGAAAAATTGACTATCTATGCCAGCAGCCCAGCTCCGGCTAATACCAACACATCTCCTTCGAGCTATTCTCTAGTCACGTCTGGGAATGCCCTTCTTTTTCGATAATTCGTGAGTTCGAAGTAGAATCTTTTGCTGCAGGCACCTCCTTCTATGTTTGACGTTATTCGCGCGGTCTCACGGGGGGCCCCACTAGGCTCAGTTCCGGCTGTTCCTGCAAAGGTTGTCCCATCCTGGCGAAAGTTAAAATGATAGACCAGGCTTAGGACATTGTGGCATAGTGGCCCCTCACTAAAGGGGTAGGTGGGCGGGCTCAGACCAAGTTTAGGTTTCAGCTGCTAATCGAACCCTGTGAAATTCATTCTTCCCTTCCCGGAGTAGGCGCTCGTATAGAGCCCAGATTGTTGATCTAGGCATACGCACCCAAATACGCTGGATCTAGGGAATTAGCCGAACCGACAAGAAAAGTACCTAATGTCAAGTGCCCCTACTATCACCTATATGATGTTACTCTTTTCTTTCGTTTTGCTCATCCGTACATGTACATACAAGAAAGAATCCTCCCTACTACCATTGGGGGATGTTCGCGCACAAGCACAAGAGAGACTTCCAGTGTCCCACCATTGCCATGTTTGTTCCATTCCTGTTGGTTAATGGATCGCTTTCGAAACTCAGATGCGCCAAGGGTTTGGTATTGGGATTCCCCCGGCGCTACATACGTTGATTGGTTTAGGTGAGCACTAGATAGATACCTTAGGGCATGCCCCAGAGACAAAGCAAAAACTACTTCTTTAAGCTCCGGTCGTGGAATGTTCTGTTCATACGGCCTCTCGATCGTGTTTATACAGCTCCTGAGAAGCGTTGATAAGAAGAGGATCCTACGAACCAATTCTTCCCCTGATTCCGCTAGCTATGAAACAAGATTCATCGTAAGTAACAATTTTTTCGTGATCGCTCACAGTCGAGAAGGAAGATGGTCCAAAGGAATGCTTCGTCGCGTCATTTCGACTCATCCAATTCGAAATTGACTCAATGAACAAGTCATTCCTACCTCTCAGCGAGAGAGAATCCCCTCCGGGAATTCCCTGGGTCGGTACATCAATAGTTTGAAAGATCCTTATTTCATCATTCAATCTCAGCTTGCAACTTCCATAGGAATCAATATGGGTAGAGTACGGTTCCTCAATCAATGTCTGGGCAGGGAAATCGCTCGAGGTTGTTTTCGATCTCGGTAGAAAAACAGAGCTTTCGATCAACATTTATGGAACTAACCATAGCTCTTTCAGACCCTTTCTTTGTCTCATCTCGATCTGCTGTTTCACTCGTACGGGTGTGGGTTTTGCTTCGCTATTCATATCGTCAGGTGTGGGTGGGGTAGAGAAGAAGAAAAAGAATGGACAGGTGAAGGATCGTCGTATGGAAAGATCCGATGAGACCGTTGCAGCTTCGAACAACTCTAAGTTGTGTCAGTTGAGTCATCAAATGAACCGGAAATCGGCTATTTCAGACATAGAACCGGCATATCCACTTTCTTCTGAGCCGGGATCTTCCTTCCCCGGCATGGCTCACTCCACATGCTCCACCTGTGTCATCCAGCAAATCATATGTTGAAAGATCGCTTCACTGGCTGGTAATTGATAGGATGAATCTTCTCCGCTCCGGGCCCCTCTGAGGCTGAGAATCACCTACCCCCAGTACGTAGTGGAATGAATTGCTTTTGTCAATGCCGGTGCTCCTATCGAGGAAAATAAATTTAATAGCTAACTCGCAGACATTGTCAGGCCAATAATTCTTGTCAAGTGGAGGTGTAAAGTTCGAACTATCTCAAATAGGCATACAGTCATCGACTGCCTCAAGCAAAAGAATCCCCAAACAAAGGACAAGGATAGAGGGCACCAATACACGGATCAATCCGTGTGGTGGGACCTCCGGCCCCCTCGCACTGAGCGCAGAGTCTTTTAATTGTAGAATGATTGTTATCATTCTCTTTCACTCAGTGTGACCAGAGGCATCATCACTGGTGATAGTATCCTAGTGACTACTAGGCTCTACTAAGATATAGTGGTGATTTCCTCACCAGTTATCTGTGGTAGGTGTACCACATGTAATTTGGACTTGACTCATCATCAAGTGCCATCCATCCTCTCCAACAAGTTGAAGAGCACTAGGGGAGTTCGAGGTGGACTATAGCGAGGAGGACGACAGCTTGGTACGCTCTTACCGCTCCGTGGGGGGGGTGAGGTTCCCCCCGTGGCCGGCTACTGTGCCGTTAAAGGTTACCAAGTACAAGTTGTAAACAATGCCAAGAATTAAAAAAAAATTATAAAACATTGCTCTGTCGCTCAGTCCCCTTCGATGGCAGAAGGCCATCCGAAGGTCTTCGATTATCAGGGGGCTCTGCAGCCGAGTTTCCTTGATAATCTTTGATTGCTTGTCCAAGGAAGTGTGTATAGCATCCTACCTCTTCAGTAAAGAGGTCGTGCGGTTAGTTAACAGGTCGGGACCGTTATTCACTGCTTTGTATTTGAAGCAGTGTGCGTCATCATTACAGATGGCGTACGGGTCCTCAAAAGTGAAACCTTCCTTACTTCCCGTGCCCGTCTCTCTTACGAGAGGGGGGTTACCTCGAATCATTCCCGCGTTTCATCGTCATAAGATTAGACGTCGGGATGATTACTCCGATAGGTTAGTACAGTTGTACTTATCGTTCTTTTCGTTGAGTAAGCTAATAGAATTAGCGCCTAAAATAAATAGGTCAACGTTTAGTTCGATAGTGACTCCTGTTACTGACCTAGATAGGGTGATCGGGTTCGTTTCCAAAGTGAAAGAAAAAATGAAATCACTTTTGGATAGGTATACTCCCTATGTATCCTCCATACCTGTGCACCAGGGTATGAGTTGGGTACCTACCTGGAAAGCCGTCCCGTCCCATTCAACGGTTAAGGTAGCTCTGCAACAAGAGGTTGAGTATGAGGGCAAATCCCCAAAAGGGATGTTGATTCGTCGGTATTTAAAACACCGGTCAATCTTCACAGCTGTATTTTATGAGCTGTTTGCCTTTGTGGGTCTTCTCGAGTTTATACATGCTCGACAAGATCACTTCTCTCCCGGCTTGTTGTGGCCTCCCCGCATTAGGTTCGCTTTTGATCCTATGAACACCTTTTGGGCCAATAAAGATCTTGATTGGTTTGAAAGGTGTTGCGGTCAGTACCTGCCGTCTCCAACCACTCAACATATTCCATGGGTCGGTGGCAGATTAGGTATGTCTCTTGAGGGAGGCGGTAAAAGTAGGGTATTCGCAATTGGCAACTATATTAAACAAAGGTAGCTTGCTTCCCTATCATGAATGGTTTATGTCGATTCTTCGACGTATACCTAATGATGGGACCTTTGATCAAACGTTACCATTGCGAAACCTAGTGGGTTGTAAACACTGTTTTAGTTTTGATTTAAAGTCGGCTACTGATAGGTGGCCACTTTATTTCTTATATAGTGTTGTACAGTACAGTGTTTATTTGGACCTTCTGTTGCATCAGCCGTTGTAAACTCGACGTTGGGGCAACATGTGTTTGATTTTCCTCAAACACGGTCCCGTCGTCCAGTTTGCTTTGTCGCTGGTCAACCGCTGGTCCCTATGGGACCCCTCTTGGGCCCTCTTCGCACTATCACACCATATTTTGGTGTGGTATTGTGCTGAATTGGTTCATCCCGGAGAGCGTTTTACCAATTATGCAGTTCTCGGCGACGATGTAGTAATTGGAGATCCTGATGTTGCGAAGGCCTATGAGGAATCGCTTGATGAACTCGGAGTCACAATATCACGACAAAAGTCACTTGTGTCTGATATTGGAGCTTTTGAGTTTGCCAAACGATTCCGTGTTCGTGCTGGTACTGTTGACATTAGTCCTGTATCAATGCGGACTTTGTGTGGGTATACGCACCCTTTCGGTCTGATGGCAATGTTTGAGTTGTATCAGGTTTCCCGGTTCTCATCATTGCATCGGAGGGGCTGGATTTCGGGTCCTTGCTAGGCTCAATCATAATGAGTCTCGTAAGGTCTCTCGCTTGAGGGCCATGTTTGAGAAACCTTCGAATAAAAGCCAGTACCCCTTTGAGTTGTGGTTGGGTAGAGGTCTTCCTTTATCCCCCTACTTAAAAGGCTTCTTGATTTCTTATTTAAGGGATCAAATGAAGCAAAAAGATTTACATTTGGCTCCTTCGGAATTATTTCCAAGTGAAGGATGTGAATCTTTCTTGGAGTGGTCAGTGCTTCGAAATTGGGTTTCTCAGTGGCTAAAATACTGCCGTTGGTATTACATGGTTGCTCTCTCTCCGGATGTCAACTTGGAGGCTTTCTTTGATGCACCCCAAGTTGAGACATCCTTTCAAGTAAAAATGAATTATCGTGACGATTTATGTCGTTTTGGCTTGATGTGGAAATGTTTCGACTTTGTGTCAGAGAAAGGACCGTCATGGTGTCCCCCATCTTTAGTGGAATATCTCCCTAACTATGTGGGATATATGGCCCTCCTCGGAGGTTCAGGAAATACCGCTTTCTTGGTAAGGTGCGAGGGATTGACTTTACCTCGCGCCTGGAAAGGAGTAATCGAATAGTTGACTGTAGGCGCACCTGAGCGCAGAGTCTCTCCGGACTTTGTCCGAGTCTTCCGTAAAAGGTAGATTTGGACGAGAATTCTCGGGTTGACCCCCGGGGGGCGTGTCCGGAGATGGTTGTATGGTTAGTCACCATACTAGCGCCCAAAGGGGGTGGGGGGGAAAAAAAAAAAAAGATCCCGATCTTCCTAGTGATATGCGGGACAAACATCGTTATAAGTTGTCCAAGTTGCCAAGAAATAGTTCCTTTGCACGAGTAAGAAACCGATGTATTTCCACTGGTCGCCCTCGTTCCGTATATGAGTTCTTTCGAATTTCTCGTATCGTTTTTCGTGGATTAGCATCTCGAGGTCCTTTGATGGGCATAAAGAAATCGTCTTGGTAGCAACCACCAAACCAAAAAAAAAGGACAAGGATAGAGACTAGAAAGACAATCCAATCTCCTCGTTGCTTCCTATCTGAATCCTTCCCCTGATCCGATGGTCCGGTGGACCATCGGCTCAGGGGGGTAATTCTCAGGGTTAGGTACAACAATGGGAGATAGGAATTGAGATTGTTGAGAGCGCCTATGACCAGACTTCATCGATGCGAAACATTCTATCGCATGTGCCAATTGTTCCCTCAGGCCGTTTTCCACAGATTGGTTGAAAGAGAGCTCCGCTTCTGACCCCAATCTCTGAGCAAGAAGAACCCGGTCAAAGTGTCCCACGGGCATCTCAAACTTCACTTTTTAGCTACAGAAACCAAGGTTCTATCAAGAGTTTTTTACCCTCCATCCCGGGACCTAAAAAGGCCTAAAATCAAAGTCGCGATTCTCCGGTTAAAGATCAAGCTTCTCCGGGATATATTTCAGGGTGTGGACCGGAACTCCTCTTCTTAGGGGAAGGACGGGGTCGGGAGAAGAACTATTGGGATAGAATTGCCCGTTCAAATAGATATAGCAGCTATACCTATGAAATGCTCTTACTATAAAAATAGATTTTTTAATTTCCGGCTAGTGTCACCTGGAATGGTTAACCCCGTACCATAGAAAGGAAATATCCCACTGCTGAGATGTATGGTATCGATTTATTCCTTTACGGATGGGTGACGTGACACGCAATGGTTGGCTGTTCTCCTCGAAGATTGACACTTTGATCCTAGTCATGTCGGCCTTGCTTCTTTCTATGTTGGGAGTAGCAGAATAGGAACTGAGACAAGCACTAACCGTAACCGGGGCTGACGCTCGATCATCCCCACTCTCATCCGCTGTCTCGCACCAACCTTCTTCCGCTGCGCTGTCTCTTCCATCTGATCTGTGCTATCTCCTTGCCTGCCCGGGGTCTTCCTCTTTAGTAGCGGATTGGTACATAGGAACATTAGTAGAATGTCCCCGGAAAAGCCAGAAGGAAAAGGTGCCCCAAAGCACTGAAATATTATATTTAAGATATGGTCTCATATTTACTATTTGAACGGTGAACTTCTCGCGGCTTCTTACCCAGCCCACCTCCCTAGCGGCTACATCAAAGCAGAGAGGCAAGGTGCTCAATAGACTTTCTCAGCTGCACCGTAATCAACGTAGATTGAGAATCTGCGAGAAGCGATCATCCGAAGAAAGATTCTCCTGAGAGTCAATATCCGTATCGGTGAAATGACTATATCCTTAACACATTGGGTTTGGCGGGATTCTCCCATTGCTTTAAAGAAAAGTATAGATCCCCCTTCTCTCCCTGCCCAGTTGTGATGGAATTTCCCCCTGGCTAGCAGCACCTGTGAAGTCAGATCTCGAGCCAGTAGCAAGAGCACGAAAGAAGTGTCTGAAGCTTTCATAGGGCAGATCTACCTCCCAAGCTCTCGCTTTACGATTGAAATAGCTAAGGAAGATGCCTATACCTATAAGAGTCTTCCTCCATTACTTTTAACTCAGACGGGGGATTGACTAAGAGTAGGGGAATCTCCCTTTCCAGCTTCTTGAGATTCTTGGAATTTCCCTAGGCCAATTGACACCCAAATGTACTTTTTCAGGTACCTAAATGTACTTTTTTGTACTTTATTCAATTCCTAGAGAAAGGGGTATGCGATCCTTTGTCAGTATCTGTTTTGAGATCCTATCCGTCTAAATATGGGTTTTCTACCTAGCCCTTGAGATAGGGAGTTTTGGTATTGACCCCTGCCAAGTTGAAGCAGGAAGAGAGGCTTATGGCTCACATCTCGGTAGGGTTTCGCTCAGTAGCAAGGATGCGAGGTACCGCCAAAGGCACCAATACGGGACTACTTTAATCCCAAAAGGTGACCAAATTCCCCACAACTATTGTTGATATTTCCATTTCAGATAGAAGGAACTAAGCTTCAGGCAAGCAAGTCAGATTGAGATAGCTTGAGAAGTGCTCCTTAAGGGCATCTTTCTAAGCATAAAAACGAAAGTTCGAAGAGTCCATCCTCGGACCCAAAAGGGGACAAAAGTCGTGATAGAAGCCCCCGTTTCCCTAGCAAAGAAGCGACACCTTTCAAATGAGGCGGATCTTTCCCCTGGCAGGCCCAGATATTCTTTCTTCTAAGTAGCACAAATGTTAGATCTTCCGATACGTCTTTCTCAAAGGGAGAAGGCGGGGATCACTTCTCGCAGATTATTCATTTTTACTATTTAGGAAAAGAGCTCTCTCGAACCCCCCTTTATGATCTCACCGTGGAGCTAAAACCCCGCTTTGAAACTATAGCTTTAGTAACTACTGGTGCAGAAAGAACGCAAACCGATGGAAATAGGTCTCACGACGTGTGATATTATGTATATGATTAATCAAGGCATTATGACCTGCGAAGGTTAGATTGATCAGGCAAGATACCCCCAGCTTCTGCTATTGGGTGGGCACCCTCCTTAAGGGTATATGCCTTGGGAACAGTCCCGTTGGGGCCTAACGCCACAAGCGAAATCTATTCTCAATAGCCGATTCTCCTCATTTTGGTATCATCCGGTAAATCCCATGGAATGGAAGTAGTGAATTTAGGGCTCAAAAGAAAGAACGCTAAAGCTTATAGGTTCCTTTTTCTAGTTGAATGAACCATGTCATAGAATTATTCCAATACTAAGACGCGGTTGGCTAGAGTCTCAAATGTGACTGATCACAGGCATTGACCTAGGGAAAATTTACCTGAGAACATTCCTTTCGGACTACCATTTTGCTACCATAGTTTTCTTTTGCCCTGGCTTTAGAATCATCTCATTCCTTGCCCGAACCAACCTTCCCTAAGCAACCCAGGCATTTCGGTATAGCTCCAAGTAAAGCAATCCCGAAATGCCTGGGTTGGATCCCAATGTGGCAATGCACAAGTTAGCAATATCTCCTGACATTTTGCCA
>NW_025317348.1:704825-739526 GCF_018873765.1 Telopea speciosissima | reverse complement strand
AGGGTATCTCTTACAGTGCATTCATGCAGCAAGATTCAGATTGAATGGACATAGAGGGAACGGAGTCTAGTTCAGTTTTCTGGGTGAAAGCCTCGAAAAACGCTTCGCCATTTCTAGCGCGCCCCGTATTTCATAAACATTTTATAAAGCGCGTTAGCGCATCCAGCAAGCTGAAAAGCCGTTGCGCGCTAGCGCGCGCATCCATTTTGAAGCATGCTCGCCTCGCGCGCCCCTAAACGAGTTTTGGTTTTCTTCGCTCCTTCGTTTGTGATCGTAGACCACCCTCCGTTTGCTTTAGCACGTAGTGAACTCTGCTTGCTGCGTCAGGTTAGCCGAAGAGGGAGGTTGTTACTAACCAACTGGCGCAACTATAGCTACTAGAGCTGCCCTAACAGAGCTTGCTACAAGAGCGGCGTCAGCTGATCAGCTACTAGTCTTTGAAAGGCGGCTACAACAGCTGCATTAGCATGAATGCCAACTGTCTTTGCTGCCCTAACAGCTCTAACCGGTATGAAAGTGGATTTTCATCACCTCTTCGGTGCCTGATCGTAGACCACCCTCCGTTTGCGCCTTCGGAAGTGCCAGAAGCCGCTCCTTACTGAACTCTTGATTGAGACAAAGACGTCTGTTCAGAAGTGTTTGTTGTTTTAAAGCCGAAAGCAGATGATAAAGACGTTCCAGTAGATTAAGCCGAGCTGAGTTGGAAAACTAGTCAACAGTTAAGCGCAGAAGAATGGTAAGGCGTACTGAGTTCGTGATTTATCGATTTGGTTTTTGAGATGCCCGGTTTTCTGGCTGCAAAAGGAAGAGCTTTAAGGCGAATGCCATATAAGAAAGACAAGATAGACTTTGACCAGAAAAAGCCCGGCAACATGACGTTCTTTCTTCTGTTGGGGAGCAGCTGCTAAAGGAAGAGGAAGAGTGAGTTTACATTACTACTGTTCACTTGTCCGAAAGCCAGGTCCGAAAGCTGCAAAGATACGGCTCACAACAAAGCCGTATCGCGCGAGTCACCTCGCACTCAGCAATCAAACTACTGCGCCCCTAACAGAGTCAAGGCAACGGTGCTCTACGATCAGCTCGACCACCGGGAGAGAGTGGTCTACGATCAGCTCGACCACCGGGAGAGAGTGGTCTACGATCAGCTCGACCACCGGGGGAGAGTGCTCTAGGATCAGCTTACTCTCCATTGGGCTCATCCGTTGCTTGGTGGGGGATGAAAGACAAAGAAAGGGATCAGGGGGCTTTATGATCGGAGAAAGGGAAGGGGCGTGGTTGGTGTGTCACTGGGTCGGTGGGGGAACCCTAGGAAGGGGGGGGACGACCCGCCGAATTCACATCAGAAATCGCCAACATGAACACAAACGAAATCTTGAATTGCGTATAGAAACAAAACGAACCACTTCTATTCTCGGAGCTGAGGTATATGAAGAATGGCTTTTTGGTCCCTTTCGTCCAGTGGTTAGGACATCGTCTTTTCATGTCGAAGACACGGGTTCGATTCCCGTAAGGGATAGGTACTCATTCCCGGCCGGCGGTCTCATTGCTGAGTGATCGCTCGCTATCTGGCTGGAAAAGGTGGTCCGGAAGCTTCCTCTCTCCCAGCAAGCAAGACGAGATCTAGGTTGGGTTAGGTCTCTCAGTAATGGACTTCCTTGAATTCTTCCTTAGCCTTAGATGTCCTTTCATAGATTCTCGAACCTCCGACAGAAAGAATCTCCATGCATGCGTTCTTTCTCTCCTCCCCTCAGCCACACATCTCTTTCGTTTGCCTGCTTTTGGCCGTTTTTGTTAGGCATTGAACCCCACCTTAGGTGCTGAGTGGTGTCCTCCCCTCCCTAATACCTAATACATAGTTCCGTCTATGGAGCCTAAAGCTTCAACCATGGCATGGCAGTAAGCAGTAAGTTGGCCCAGTCTCTCGCCGCCTTCTTCTGTGGCCAAGTGGAAGCGGGCCTACCACCTTTCTTTTTCAAGGTTGAGCTTGTTCAATTGAAGCTAATGCTGTGCCCTTGTTCAAGAGAAAGCGAGGACTTTCTTTTAGCTACCGGCCCAAACAAAAGAGATTAGCCTCTTGATCGATCGATTGATTAGATCGAAGGGTTGGTGTGGCCGGTACAAGGGGGGGTTGATTGAAGTGTGAGATCAGACAGACCGAGCAAGACGCTGCTGCAGGATTGGACGTCTATCTATCTCACCACGTCAATGACGGCGGAAGGAATGCCCTTCTTTCTTACGGCTCGTTACCGCAGCGCTCGTTCACTCCAAGTGTAGTGTCTTTTTCAACCAGTAGTGTATCAGCTCTGGCATTATTGAACGAAAGAGATGCCGGGTCGGTCAATTGCATTAGGTAGGAGATGCAGGACCTGTCAACACCGCAAGTGCATTCGCTATTCGATTCCATCCTCGATCCCACCTACCGTATGTATCTTCGGTCGGTATACTTTCTTCTCTATGTCGCCGTCTCATCAATGAGCGTAGATTGATAGAGATGGCTTTTGTGCTGGTCAATCTGTATCCCATTCTTCTGGTATAGTTTTGTTGGATCAAAGATCGGCAGGTGATCCGTCCTTTCTCCTCTGCCGTGGTTCATGCATTCTTCCTTCCACTTACTTGAATCAAGTTCCAAGGGTGGTCTACGATCAGCTAGCGCTCATCCGTTGCTTGTTCGCTCTGGAGTTGCTTGTTCCTTTCGGGCCATCCGGTTATTCATTCTCCACGACTGAAGTGGTTGGTCCACCAGTGACTTTCCATCTGCATTATCTGCTGTCGAGCTAGGTGGTACGGCTGGGCGCTACGTAAAGTCTAAGAGCAGGGCGGGTTACTAAAGTGACAACGCAAGGCTGCTGCTTCAGAGAATCTTTCAATAGACAGAGCTTAGTAGAGTGTTGAAGGGTTTGATAAAACTTTGGCATTTTCCTTTCTTTTGTAAGGAGCAGGACAGGATCGGACCAACCCAACCGGCGATTTCCGACAAGTCTTTCTGAATTTTTAGAGCATGAAGCGGAACTACAAGAAAGCTTTCTTTATCTTTATGGATAACCAATCCATTTTCAAATATAGTTGGGAAACTACCCCCAAGAGACCGTCGTTCGGTCTAACGGCTTCCATTTTTGGTCAAATCCTACTATTTTGATTTAGCAATGACCGCCTCTTTTTGGACGATAGGGCGCGAGCGGCGAATCTCTTGGTTTCCGTTTTTAACAAAGAAACGGACCAGGGCCTAATTATCATATATTCGGGGGTCTCCAACGTGTTGGAGGAGGCCGAAAGATTTTAAGATTATTTAATATAGCAGTTCGTGGAGTTTCTGCTGAATGCAACTCAGGAACCTCTGCGGACTATATCCCTTGAACTTCTATATCATTTTTTTGCCAAGTTAATCAAAGATTTGGAAATGGAGGGTTTCGCTTCTGTGCACTATCAAATGTTTATGAAACATTTGCTTTCTTTCGAAAGTTATAACATTTGAATTTCTCTTACATTCCACGTTCCCGAAACGGATCCTATCAAATATTTCACATTTTCTATGATCATCTCTATTTCAGGTATTCGGGGAATCCTCCTTAATAGACGAAATATTCCTATTATGTCAATGCCAATTGAATCAATGTTATTAGCTGTGAATTCGAACTTTTTGGTATTTTCAGTTTCTTCGGATGATATGATGGGTCAATCATTTGCTTCATTGGTTCCAACGGTGGCAGCTGCGGAATCAGCTATTGGGTCAGCCATTTTCGTTATTACTTTCCGAGTCCGAGGGACTATTGCTGTAGAATCTATTAATAGCATTCAAGGTTAAACATGACTCCGTCAGAGTTACAAAAGACGAATTCTAATTACACGTTCTCTTCTTTCTTTTGACTTTGCAGGGGCAGGGCCTTTCTCGCTGGGCGAGCGCATCCGATTCTAAAGTCCTTTCCTAAACCACTTCCCGTTCAGTTGCTGAAAGATAGATGCTTATAAGGTTTCTAAATGAGATTGAGTTCCACGGATATGCAGGATAGAAAGATGCTATTTGCTGCTATTCCATCTATTTGTGCATCAAGTTCGAAGAAGATCTCAATCTATAATGAAGAAATGATAGTAGCTCGTCGTTTTATAGGCTTTATCATATTCAGTCGGAAGAGTTTAGGTAATACTTTAAAAGTGACTCTCGACGGGAGAATCCAGGCTATTCAGGAAGAATCGCAGCAATTCCCCAATCCTAACGAAGTAGTTCCTCCGGAATCCAATGAACAACAACGATTACTTAGGATCAGCTTGCGAATTTGTGGCACCGTAGTAGAATCATTACCAACGGCACGCTGTGCGCCTAAGTGCGAAAAGACAGTGCAAGCTTTGTTATGCCGAAACCTAAATGTTAAGTCAGCAACACTTCCAAATGCCACTTCTTCCCGTCGCATCCGTCTTCAGGACGATATAGTCACAGGTTTTCACTTCTCAGTGAGTGAAAGATTTGTCCCCGGGTGTACGTTGAAAGCTTCTATCGTAGAACTAATTCGAGAGGGCTTGGTGGTCTTAAGAATGGTTCGGGTGGGGGGTTCTCTTAAGAATAAAGAAGACGAATAGAATCTAATTCATGTTCATGCTAACAGAAGAGCGGATCCAATACCAAGACGACTTCTTTCTCAGGAAGTGCAGCAAGTACTTGAGGAATTGGGGGATGTCATGCCCCACGAGTTAGTTGCCAAGTGCCCCCTAGGAGGGCAGTCTACCACAAGATCGAGTTGGAGTCTGGAGCCAAACCCCCTGCATTGGCTGGGTTTTGCAGATGGCCCCAGCAAAGAAGAAACTCCATGAGCGCCCTAGCTGATTGTAAATCGGGGCGCAGGAGATGAAATCCGGCCTTACTCGTTTAGGGCGACCCCCCTTTACTAAACCAAATAAGGGCGCTAGCTTTAGCTAGCGCGCCCAGCAAGCGGAGGGTGGTCGTAGATCACAAGCAATCCTTCCGCGCACGTTAGCACGCGCCTGAGCGCTAGCTGATCGTAGACCAAGTGCTTGGTTGCATGGGGCGCGTTAGCACACGCAGTAGTTTGATTGCTGCTAGCGCGGCGCGTTAGCACACGCAGTAGTTTGATTGCTCCAGAGCCCCTACTCGAGTAAGGCGCGCGAAGACGTTGCGCGTTAGCACGCGCATCCGTCTTCTTGCTAGGTGGGAATAGTTCAAGAAAGAGAAGGGGAAGAAGCGGGGTAGAGGAATTGGTCGACTCATCAGGCCCATGACCTGAAGACTGCAGGTTCGAATCCTGTCCCCGCCTAATCACAGTCTCAAGTTTGCCGCTCTTCGAGTAAAGAAAGAGATTGAGAAGCCGAGGACCAGTAGAGCCTGCGCGGCCGGTAACCCATTGGTGTAAGATCCTTTACGAACTGGAAGAGCAAAGCCAGACTTCTCGGAGGCTTAACGTAATTGATTGCGTCGCTTCAAGTGTGATAGTAGATCGAGAAAGCAGCGCCCAAAGTGCCAAGCATTCGAGGAACGATAGTGTCCCGCGCGGCCGGTCAACGTCTGGCTAAGATCCGTTCTTGCTTAGAAGCGCACAATCCATTTCGTAAAGCTTTCCACAGCACGGGAGATAAAGTTCTTTGATCAATAAAATTTTCTAACTAAGAAAGCAGTCTACTCATGTACTCTAGCTTCGCTAATGAGATAAGGTAGTTGGCTTACTTGCTTGTTAGAGGAAAGGTAGTTTACTACTTGCTGTTGTTAGAGAGAAGGGGATGCTTGTGTATGGATGAAACTAAGAGCTTAGGGTTCAGAGCGAGCTAGCGACTAGAGGATAATTAGTATCGGATAATCAGTAGGGTAGCCTATTCGTTAACTGGATCTCCTACCTCTACTTTTAGGGAAGGTTGTATTGAAGACACCACACTTAAGAAAAGAGCATATGACTAGCAATAGTCGTTCCCCCTGTCTCGCTCATCACTGCTTGCTTGAGATCCTGGTCTGCATCCAGAGAAGGGGCCAACGCTGTTCACGCCTTGCCCAGGCCGATTGGCAGCACTGGCCAACCGGTCCACGCTCCCGATCCCAAGTTGACATGATTGCCACAAGCAACCTAGCTTTGAAATCCTTTGCTTTCAACCGTTGATTTTGTCAAATGCTCGAGGTGGAAGCAAAGGATTAGTAGGAGAGTAGGCGCCAACCCAATACGAATGCCAACAATCTGGTCTAGTCAACTCGCAAGCAACTTAAGGAAACGCTACGCCATTCAGCGGGATGGATGGTCTATATATGAACACGGGCACAGGATGAGCAACTCTACCAGTCTTTTGTCAACTATCGTTGTTACGCATCCATTCCCGAGGCTGGAGCCTTTGATTAGTAGGGGAGCAGGCGCCTTACCAAGCGCACGTCCGGATTCGAGGTTTCAGCAAGCAAGCCACTTCGGAAAGGCCATTCCATGAGGCCTTGGAGAATGAGAATCACTATCCACGGAACACCACCTTCTATATCAATCATAGCAATCACCAAGTCAGGACTTGAAAATCAGCCAGATTCAGAGCGCGAAAACAGAAAGGATGGAGCCCCCATTATAAAACCGGTCAGTCACATCACGCTACCAAGATGAAAGCCTAAACGAAACCAATACGAGCAAGCAGACCAGCGACTAGAGGAGACGACCTGATGCCCGTCCTAACAGTCAGACAGCCCAGTGAGAACCCAGCTTGACTGCACCAAACTGAAACGAACTACTACCGAGGCGACGATCCCCAAAAAAGGGGGAACCATGACCGGCACAGGATCTTTGCAACCGCAGGGAGACGCTTTTGTCACTCGCTAGGAGGTCAGAAAAGAGGCGCTGCACGGGAAGCCTTTATTTGACTAAGAATCATAAAGAGAATTTTCTGCACTAAGCTTTCCCCACGGAGCGGTTTTGTCTGTATTAACTTTGCTTTGTTGTATCTTTTTGTTTTCCCCGGGTGTTCTTTGGAGACAGCGGGTCCGCTACCCGTTAGATCCAAAGAATACGGCTTATGCAAACGAAGATCTGGATTGGTTTGAGAAGTGGGTCGGACCCAACATAAGATTTTAGCGTCAGGCGTGGTACGTTTTAGCGCTAGTACTCGGACTTTCCAGTGAGGTGACGAAGGTTCTTATTCGGACAAGACATTGGAAAGCGGCCTACCTTACCAATGGGTGACGGGGAGGACTCGCCCGTTTCCAGTGATCACAGAGTCTAGGTAGTTCAGCTCCTTTATTTTTCGTTCGCGCCATACACGGCAACTTGGTACGGCCTATTCGATTGAGAGGCATTACTCTCTTACGAGCAACCGTATCCCACAGTATCCGTAAGCTTTCAACCCTAGGGAAGGAGGGAAAGAATCATTCCGTGAGTCGGCGGAACTTTCTTTGCCGCTCCAAGCCCCTTAGCAACGCTTTCATCCGGAGCGCAAACCTGCAATTATTCGATCCCCGATTGCATACGGAGCCCCTTTTTCCCGAGGGAACCAACGGGCCTCTTTGGTATTCCTGAGTGCAAACCGGCATTATTCGTCCGCTCGAAACGACTTGCAAAGCCTCAGTCCTTAGTCATTTGAAGATTTTAGGGAAAGGAGAGGAAAATTTTGATTGCCCTGAAGATCCGACCGAGCGACCGGACTCGCGAGGGAGGCATGAACTGCGAATGTAGTAACCTAGACTTGTAAGTGTCCAACCATCGAGATGTTTGAGTTTGAGGGGCTCGAGTGTGGTTGGCGAACTGCCTAAGCAAGTTCCATGTCCCTGAAATTCTCAGGCCGATGTATCGGGATTTGTTAGCCTGAATTTCAGACACATGCCGAGAAACTGAGGCGGGTGGGGGTACAATAGGCCCGAATTAGCGTCAAATCCGCATCTTATGGGCGCCAACAGTGTTATATCGCCCAGTAATGAGCCGCCCTGAGGTCTGAGACGTCCGTGAGAGCGTCTGATCACGTGTTGCCTAACGTGAACCGTATCCGTTCTCGCCAGGATACGGAGGGATGGGTGAATAAACTAGCCCTCCAATCCTAAGGAGAGAAGAGAAGCGCCTACATGGGTACTTCTCTTGAATCGCCATAAGACCAAAAGGGTGACCGGCACCACACAAAGTCCGAAAGGAAATTGGGGAAATATCCTTCCTCCCCTCTCGGACACGAAACCGCTTAGCAAACTCGAAAGCACCGACATCGGAAATCAACGATTTCAGATAAGATATCGGAACCTCAAGCTTACTAAGAGACTCCTCGTAGTGCCGGGCAACTACTGGATCTCCGATAACCACATCGTCGCCGAGAATGGCATAGTTGGAAAACCTTTTCCCCGGATACGCTAATTCAGCGCAATACCACACCAATACATGGTGAGATAAAGAGAACAAGGCCCAAGAAGAGTAATAACCCAAGGGTTGGCCCACAACAAAACTAATACTCCTAGAGGGACAACGTGCCCGTAAATCGAACAAGTTAATTCCCAATGTGGAGTTAACTACAGCTGAAGCCAACGAAGGCCCAAAAAGGCATTCAAACACTCGATAAATGAAATGCAACGGAAACCTATCCGTGGCAGATTTCAAATCGAAGCTAAATACATTCTTGAAACCTACCAACCGTTTCAAAGGTGCTGTTTGATCGAAGGTCCCATCATTGGGGATACGACGTAAAACAGCCATAGCCCACTCATGATAAGGATACAGCAACCTTTGTTTTGTATAGTTGCCAATGGCAAAGATTCTCCTCTTCCCAGCACCCTCACAAGCCATCCCTATACGACCACACTTAAACATCACGTCTGCCTGGGTAGGAGACGGGAGATAAGGACCAACACCCGCTCAAACCAATCCAAATCTGAGTTGGTAAAGCGAGTGTTATTGGGGTCGAAAGCGAACCGAACTCTATGGGGCCACAGAACACCAGGAGAGAAATGATCCTGTCCTGCATGAATTTGTTCCAGCAGGAAAGTCAAAGAAAAGAGCTCGAAGTGTAGGGCGGTAAACAACGACTTGTGTTTAGCAAATCGCCGAACCACGTCTAGAACCCCCTTCTCCTCAGAACCATCCAACAACCTGAGCTCACAAGCCCATTTAACTAACGAGTTTGTCGGTATCGCTTTCCAGGTAGGAACCCACTCCATTCCCTGGTAAACAGGAATGGAACGGATAAACGGGCAATACCTATCAAAAAGTGACTTCATTTTTGTTTTCACTTTTGAAACGAACCCGACAATGGAATCTAAATCAGTAGCAGGTGTACTAATCGAGCTAAACGTGGCGCTTGATATTTTAGGCGCTAGTTCAATTAGCTTAGCCAACGAGAAGAACGACAAGTACAACTGCACTAACAGATCCGCACGGTCGTCTCTCCGCCGTATTCTCATACGGTAGAAAGATGGTATGATCCGGGGTAAGCCCGTCCTCGTAAGAGCGATAGGCACAGGTAGTAAGGAATGTTTAAACTTAAGGGTCCCGTAACTCATCTGCAAAGATGAGGAACACTGCTTCAAATACAAAGCAGTGAATAACGGACCCGATTTCCTTACTAACCGTATAACCTCTTTGCTGAAGAGGTAAGCAGCAATACAAATCTCCTTGGACAGACCATCGAAGATTATCAAGGAGGCTTTTCCGCAAAGCCCCTGGATAATCGAAGACCTTCGGATAGCCTTCTGCCACCGAATTGGTGAAAGGTGCAGAGTAATATTAAACAGTTCTCTGTTTAGTATATTCATTGTATTCCATTATTATATTGGGATCCTTTAACGGCACAGTAGCCGCCCATGGTATTTCTACCTAACGGGAAGAGGGTCCCGAATAACAGTCTTATACTCGATTCTCCCTTTCCAAGCCCATCCAGGTCAGCCCTATGCTCAAGGCCCAACAGACAGTCCCATCCATGAATCAATACACCCCATTTCCCAAGGACCCATCCCCGCAAACGTGGTTCTTGAGGGCATGGATTCGGGTTATGGCTCAGATCCACATCCAGTTGGACCTCACCCAGTCCTAGCCCTATCAACCCAGCCTGACGTTAAAGCCCTCATTCAGACTGTGGAGTCCATCTCCACCCCAACCAGCACTTACAAGAGAAGGGCTTCGTTACGAGAACTGGAGGAGCACCAGCATGTTGCAGCAGCTCCAAGTGCACCCGATCATGAACATGACCAGAAGAAGCAGAAAATCCTTGATCCGATTTCTGAGGCGCAGGTGGTTGGCCGGACTCAACCACCCCAACAGCCATGATCGCCATAGCTCTCAACTGCCGGGGAATTGGTCGCCCCTCGGCAAGACGGGAACGTAGTTCCCTCTCTCGAACTCACAGACCTGTTTTGATGTTCCTTTGTGAAACCAAGTCTGCTTCTACAAATCTTTCCTCTCTGTGTCGCAGACTCTATTTTGATCACTATATCTGTGAAGCTGCAACTAACAGAGCTGGTGGACTTCTCCTTTTTTGGAAAGATTGTTTGCAGGTGGAACTGTTATGGCGGAGCTCGTGGTGTTTGCATGCGCTGGTCACTTGTACCACCTCCTCTCAATCTTGGCTATTTACAGCAGTTTATATGAGCTCCAATTTGAATCTCAGAAGCTGTCAATGGCGCTCTCTCCACCAGCTGCTCCCTTCCATCGACAAGCCGTGGCTTCTTGTGGGCGATTGGAACTCTTGTCTTTCTGCTCAAGAAAAGAGGGGTGGTCGGCCGTGCACTAGTTCACAAATATCTCCGTTTCTGGAATTCTTCAACGAAGCGGCTTTGGTCGAACTGCCTTTCACTGGGCCGGTCTACACTTGGGATAACAGACAGATTGGACACCGCCGAATCGAAGAGAGATTGGATCGCTTCCTGTCCTCCCCGGACTGGCTCGCAGCGAATCCAAATGCAATTGTCCAGCACCAACAAGTCACCAGTTCAGATCACAAGGCCTTAATACTGAGCACCGAACTCCAACAACCTTCCCTTCCCAGGCCTTTCCGCTTTGAAGCTTTCTGGGTTCAGGAACCCTCCTTCCATGACCTCGTCGCCCAGGCTTGGACCGTTCAAGCCTCCGGATCTCCATCTCATATCCTCCAACAGAAGCTCTTCAACCTCACCAAAGTTCTTCGTCAGTGGAATCGACACGAGGTGGGCAGACTTCATCACCGGATTAGCCTTCTCCGCACCCTTCTTAATGAGCTGCAAGCAATTCCTCATCATCTCAGAGAAGAAGGATGGTATCTTCATGAAAAACAAGTCATTGCAGATTTGAAGCGCAATATAGTCCAAGAAGAGAAGATGTGGGAGCAAAAATCGAGAGTTAATTGGATTGTTAATGGTGATTCCAACACTCGTTTCTTCCACCTAACCACTCTCAAGAGAAGGGCCCGCAATAGAATTTCTACCCTCAACCATCAAGGCCTAACTCTCACGGACAGAGAAGACATTGCTCAAGCTTTCCAGTCCCACTTCCAGAGCATATATACCTCATCTCATGCCTCCATCGATGATGAATATTTTGTCCCCATTCGAGGTCGGGTTTCAGAAGAAGACAACCTCTTCCTCCTTCAGCCGCCTACAGGAGAGGATATCAAACGGACTGCTATGCACATGCCTGCAGGTATGGGACATCATCGGCCCTCACATCACTGAATCAGTCTTGCAATTCTTTGAAACTGGCTGCTTTTCCAAGCACCTAAACAAGACAACTATTACTCTGATCCCTAAGGTCGAGTTCCCTTCTTCTATCAATGACTTTCGACCTATCAGTTTATGTAACTTCGCCTATAAAATCATCTCCAGCCTTATTGTGGCTCGACTACAGCCACTTCTGCATAAACTGATATCCTTTAACCAGAATGGCTTCATTAAAGGGCGACACATACAGGACAATGTGCTTATCTGTCATGAAATCCTGCACTGTATCAAGAGGAAAAGAAAAGGTAACCATGGCCTCATGTCAGTCAAATTAGACATGAGTAAGGCATACGATCGCCTCGAGTGGAGCTTCCTCCGGAAGACCCTACTACACTATGGTTTCAACTCGACTTGGGTTGACCGGGTGATGTTCTGTGTTGAATCACCTCAACTGGCCATCTTATTAAATGGGTCTCCGCTTAATTTCTTAACTCCTTCTCGAGGTCTTCGTCAGGGGGATCCTCTCTCTTCATACCTTTTCGTCCTATGCGAGGAAGTGTTATCCTCTCATCTGGCCATTGCTCTTCAGCAGCAGATAATCCATGGCATTAAAATCTCCAGGCACAGCGAGGCCATCTCTCACATGGCCTTCGCTGATGACTTAATCCTTTTTGGAAGAGCTACTATTCAGGAAGCCAGAGTCTTTCAGTCCATCTTGGAAGCCTACTGCGCTCGTTCCGGGCAGTCTATCAATGTTAATCAAACTCGGGCCCAGTTCAGTCCGAATGTGCCCTCCTCTCTCAAAAGACAACTGCACGAGAGGTTTAAGATCATACCCACTTCTAGATTGGACACTTATTTGGGTATTCCATTTGTGGCTGGTAAACTGAGCAAATCCCACTGCCAGGATCTCCTCCACCGAGTTAACTCCAAGTTGAGTGGATGGAAAGCCAAGTATCTCAGTTCCGCAGGCAAGCACACTTTGATTCAGTCCACCTTATCAGCCATGCCGCAATATTTCATGTCTTGCTTCCAATTACCATCTTCGGTTCTGAAAGACCTCGATTCTTCAAGCCGAAAATCTTTCTGGTCAAGTGGTGACAAGTCATTGGTTCCCACAATTAGTTGGCATTCCATCTGTCGCACTAAAAAGTCGGGTGGTTTAAATTTGAGGCTATCCACCAACATGAATCTCTCTCTGCTTGCTAAAAAGGCGTGGGAACTCCTGTCCCCAAGTGACTCCCTATGGGGCCGCCTGATGAAAGCAAAATACTTCCCCTCATGTGACTTCCTCCATGCCACTTGTCCTCGCAATGCCTCTTGGGGATGGAAATCTGTTTTCAAAGCTCGGGATCTCCTCTTCAAGGGTCTCTTTATCCGAGTTGGCCACGGCCGCAGCATTAACCCGTGGATCGATCCCTGGATTCCACGTCTCCCCCCCTTCCCTCGCCCCCTATCTTCTTCCCCCCCGACGCGCCTTCTTCAGTGGCTGATTTCATTGATCCCGCCACTAGAACCTGGAAGGCCTCCGTTGTTCGGTTTTGGTGGCCGCCCGAGCATGCAGACGCGATCCTCTCCATCCCTCTCTCAATCCATGAAGAAGAAGACTCATTTATTTGGGCCCCCACATCCAAAGGTGACTTCACTACTTCATCAGCTTACAGATTATCCCTGGAGGAAGATCCATCACAAACCAACCCCATTTGGCAGAAAATTTGGCATCTCCGAACTGCCCCTAAAGTAAGAGTATTCTTATGGAAGCTCTTACTTGATCGTGTCCCCCATTCGGGTCTGCTGAATGAATGGGGTTTTCAGTTGAACAATCTCTGTCCCCTCTGCAACGGATCTTCAGTTGAGTCCAACCACCTATTTCTAACTTGCTCTTATTCAAGAACCATCTGGACCGCCACAGGCTTTGCCTTCACCTTGAATAGCTCCTCTGTTATTCAAAACTGGATCGCACACATCTTGGCATTGAATTTTGATAAGCATCACCGTGAATGGATGGGTGCTCTCATGGCCAGTGTCATTTGGCATATTTGGCTGGCATATAACAATGCCCGCTTCCGCAATGAGCTGAAATCTCCATTTGAAGTTGCCCACAACAGCAAGCACTTCGCCATGGAATTCTGCGCAGTGACTAACAGAAGCGATCCTGTTTTCCACACAATCCATATCTCTTGGACTCCCCCTCCAGATAATTTTATTAAAGCTAACGTCGATGGTTCCTGTCTTGGCTCTCCAGGTCACGCCGGCACGGGAGGTGTCTTCGGGGATCACTTTGGTCGATTCATTTCTGGGTTCTCTGAATACGTGGGCTATACATATGCATACGTGGCCGAAGCCTTGGCAGTCAGACAAGCTCTTCAAATCGCAGTCCAGCGTGGCTACCAACGAGTCATCATTGAGAGCGACTCTCTTTTAGTGGTTAATCTTCTTAACGGCTCAACTGAAGCACCTCCGTGGAGAATTGCCTCCATCATCCGCGACTGCCGTTTCCTCATCTCAAGTTTACGTCTTTTAACTGTTGTCCATGTTTTTAGGCAAGGGAATTACGTAGCTGATTCTCTTGCTTCCTTCGGCAGCCGTCACAGACATTTTGTTATATGGGACTCGATCCCTCCCCCGTTTATCTCTAGTCACAAGCTCCCTACAAATTATCCGCTCTAAACAACAAATATTATCCCTAACTTATGATCCGCTTATAACATTATAATTAAACTAACTCTTATCATTGGTAACCTTTTACGGTACAGTAACCGCCTATGGGTGCCGCCCTAGCTCCCTACGGTTAAAGGGTCCCGATAAAATCCTACAAGATTCGAAGACAGTCCTCATTCCATACTTTCCGCATTCAGTTCTAGCTATTTCTGTACCTTTCGATCGACCTGAACAACATATACGGACCCCCTCCACCCCTTTTTAGTCGAGGTTACGCTTGTATTTCTTGAACATTTCTTCCAAAATATCTGGAAAACCAGGATTTTTTGTATTAAGATCCCACGGCTTGACCCAAGCATATGTAGACTCCATATCGCCTTTCGTGCGACCGGGATGATCTAAGTCAAGATTGTCAATGATCTCCCTTTCGGGAATGTATTGATAGTGTCGTCTATCCGGATCAAATCGATCTAAGCTTTCATAGAAAGCCTGAACTATTTTATTTTTCCATTCCTCTTTCTCAGGACCATGAACAACCCTGTTCTCTTCTGGAAATTGTGTAAATAATTCGTCTTCGAACTTCGCTTTAGGAGTCTCGAATATTTCTTTGTCGGAATCCGTCTCACTGGAAGGGTGACCTTCCAAAGAGGTGGAAACCGAAGTAGATGCAGACGAAGGCGCGGAAGTAGATCCTTGATTTGCTCCTTCCGCTGCCGCCGCGAGCTGCCCCTGGTTTGGCGCGGATTGACCCTCCCCCGGTAACACCATAAAAATTACGACCTCGTCTGTTAGCGCTCTGAGGAAAACCCCAATCAAAGAGGCTACCGCTCCTGAGCAGCCGGTTATTTAAAATAAAAAAAAGGATAGGGCCCTGCCCCCCACAGCGAAGCCCACCTTTGAAAGCAGCACCTGATAAAAGGAAAGACAATCCATTTGCATACAAAGAAGAAAAAAAAACAAATAATAGTGAAGTGAATAGGATTAAGAACGAATATTGATATTTGAGGAATTTATAAATTAGAGGGGATAACGGGCGAAGGATATGAATATCCATTGTTGAGTTGAGTGATGTTTTCTCGCTCCGCTCGTGCGTGGCACTCCTTGCTCGCGGAGCGGCATACCGAAAAAAAAAAGAAGCCCCTCCCGGAATTGAACCGATGACTGACGCCGTATGAAAGCTACGTGACTCTTGTCTTTGAAGCGCTGAGTTACTTAAGACTCTCATCTAAGAGAAAGAGTGTCCCAAAGGGCTACCTTTTCTCTTAGATGAGAGCAAGCCCGACCGATGAGGAGGCGGAGCCGAGTGGAAACCTACTACGAAAAAATAAGAAAGAGTCTCGGCTTGACTCTAATAGGGCGCCCTGTAGCAAGTGCCTAGCTCAGCTCCGAAGAGTGACGAGAAGACCGCCACTGTACATCTTTCTTTCAAAAGATGAGAACACGCCCTTTACTAATATAATAGAAGGTAAGGCAAAAGCAAGAGTGAAACTACAAGCTAAAAGCAGGCGTGCTCTTATTATAAGATAATACGATACCACCTCCCACTTTTGGCGCACTTGTTTGATGAGCTAAGCGCTTTAGTCAGATCAGCTTACGACTAAAAGCAAGGTCGAAATCCATCCCTCTTTTTCCTGTGCTTTACTAGTAGGGCTAATGAACGACCCTTTGTACATCTTTCGCCAGTTCAAGGAAGTGGAGCGAAGGGAGCGAGAAAACTACAGGGGTGGTCGGAGACCAGCTCGACCGCAGGCTGGTTGTAAATCAGGGGTGGTCTTAGACCAGCAGCAAGAAAAGGTTGGTCTACGATCACTAACGCGCAACGGTGGTCGTAGATCAGCTAGTGCGCGAATCCAGCAAGCACTTAGGCGGAGTAAAGCTGATCGTAGAGCACCGTTGCGCTAACGCGCGCGCTGTAGTTTTTCAGCTTGTTCTGGCGCGCGCCTTACTCGAGTAGGGGCACAACAGAAGCCTTGTCTTTGTTGTTCTGGTGATCTACGACCACCGCCTTACTAATAATTGGGCGGAAGGACTTTCTTCTTCGCTTATGGACTTGCTTGGTTCCTTTCGAGCGCTTGGACAGGTCAGTAAATTGGAGATCGACTAAGGAGATGGTCTTCATCAGATGGCATCCTCCTCCTGATGACTATGTCAAAGTGAACTTAGACGGATCTGTACACTTAGAGAGGGAGACAGCAGCAATTGGAGCAGTCATTAGAGACCATATGGGCCGATTTCAGACCGCCATTGCACACAACCTCGGCTCATGCTGGGCTCGCTGTTCCCTATCATCCCCAAGCACAGTGACTACGGGTGGGTTTGAATTAGGCTCAACACCTCTGCGGTTACCCCTTTAGCGGCTCACTGCCTGTCCCTGTGTACCAGCGCCAATACATGAGGAAGAATTTGTTAACCAACAACTCCTCACTTCTGACAAGGGGCTGGCAGCCACCCTGTGCTTGTTCTTTGGAATCTGTAACTCATAGACTTTGATCTGGGTCTTCAAACCCTCGGGTGATCCACTTGGAATAAAAACCTCGTGGAGTTCCCGTCCGTCGGTAAGCCGGTCGGCTAATACCTTGACCTTTTTTGCAGCCGAGCAAAGAAGAAACTCCATGAGCCCCTACTCGAGTAAGCTGATCGTAGAGCACTGTTGCGCGTTAGCGCATCCGTTTTCTTGCTGGCTCTATTATAGGGTCCGGGACGGACCTCCTACTACTTTCTTTCTGAAGGAAGGGTGACTCCGCACCCAAGGAGATCGACACCAAGCATGCGAAGAAAGCCCCAACTCTAAACCTTTTAAGGGCGCTAAAAACCTTTAGTTTTCTTCGCTGCTTCGCCCTGATCGTAGACCACCCTCCGCTTTTCGGCCGTAATCCCGTGCTTGACCAACGCATTCAATGGATTCCACCATGAACCGGGAGCGGGCGAAGACATGCAGCTTCCATTATCGGGGTACACAGTCACGTGCTGGGCAAAGAGGTATATATCACACCCATTCACACGCGCAAGGTGCGGCATCAGCCTGAACGCGGAGAGGATTTCCCT
Source organism: Telopea speciosissima (assembly GCF_018873765.1). Classification (NCBI taxonomy): domain Eukaryota; kingdom Viridiplantae; phylum Streptophyta; class Magnoliopsida; order Proteales; family Proteaceae; genus Telopea; species Telopea speciosissima. The sequence goes on along the minus strand of NW_025317348.1, from coordinate 722,254 downwards.
CAAATGCTGATAGGCGTGTCAGGAAACAATGTGAAGTCACCCCTATTTCGCTGTCCAGGGAGCAGTTGACTAATGACCTAAAAAATGCGTGACGTTTGGGAAGCATGAGCAACCCATGAGCCGCGTACCGACCCATTGGGATCCTAGGCATACAGACCTAAAGGATGATTGTCATACCGTCCACTGTCGTCACTTCAACTTGGCATTGGACTCAAGCCGGCTTCTAGTGATTGACTATCGAAGTCTTCCAACACCTTTAGTCCGTATGTCGTTTCGTGGGTGACAGGTTCAGCTAATCAGAACCACCAAGCAACAGGAATCCCCCTCTAACATAGGCACGCCGACGAAGATCAGATGCCAGGGATTGATACCCTGTACACCCCTTTAGAATCACAGCCCAAACTCAGGCTCGAGAGACCTCTGATTGAGATACGGAGAGCAGCCGACTTGGCAGCCACCCTTTGCTCTTTCTTTGAACTCTCACTCACGGGTTCTTATCGGGGGATCAACTAGGCTGAGAGACCTGAGTGAGTTTGTTGAGTGCCCGTCCACTGGTAGGCCCCTCGCCAAATGGAAAGAGCACGAGCAATGGCGATGGCTCCATGATAGCACATTCCCATTTCCCCTCCCTACCGCTCGCTGGATAAGGGATTTTACAATACCATCACGCCCCCAAGGATTGCGAACCACCTAGCTGCTTCGCCTAAGTGATCTATCCGTTTTTCGATCTTATTCCCGCCGGAAAAGGGCGTTTTTTTCTTTTCATACCAAAAAATCTTGACCCCAAACAACATAAACGCACTGATGGTGATTGTATGAGCGCTAACTCTTCGTTCAACTTGGCATATGGACTGAAGCCGGCCTTTTGTAGTTGACTATCAAAGTCTCCTTCAGGTCCCCACACTGAGGTTATACGTCAGAGATAGAAGACTCCGCTTGCGTAGCTTGGATACTACTCCAAGGTAACCGGGTGAACTCCCTCGTCCCTGGACCGTCAAGGTAATGTATCACGCCAAAAGACATGATAGCCCCAGCCCTACCTTCAGGTCCAGAGATTTCCCCACACGGCAAGGACCGCCCGCATGGGATGCGTACCGTTGTTACGATTGACCGTTCGAAGGGTTGGTGTGGCCGGTACAACTAATCAGAACCACCAGGCAACGTGAATCTCACTCTATCATGAACAATCGGGACCTCCCCTGAGGCCCTCACGGGCCGTCCCCTCCGCCTTCTTCTCCTTCGACGTTCGCCAATCGGAGAGGACAGCCGATTGAGTCGGAACCTGAATTTAAAGATGGAAGACCCGGATGGACTTAATTAGGAGCATGGGCAACCCTTCGCGCACGAGATAGCAATGAAAGGAGATTGACCGGTCGGGGTCGAGTGATCAACACCTCAGGGGTTTAGGGGTGCTTCTCCGCTTCTCCTGCTGCGACTACCTCTCCTCTATTTTAAAGGTAAAGGCCCACCAGAGAGAGGCAGGTGCTTTCATGAATGAATGCGGTAAACAAAAAAATCTTATAGTTACATATCGGGGACAGGGAACCAGCCCAGCTAACTCGATTTCCCGAAGAAGGGCGCTCTTCCAATATTGAGCTCCCAGCTCTCCCTCTCTATTTTCAAAAGTATATAGAAATGGTAGGCACTGGGAGTGAGTGAACTAGCCGGGGAGAAAGGGGCAACTACCTCTCTATAGAAGGGAAAGGAAAGGTTTATCCGCTCATAATGATGGTAGAGTCTCTCCGGGTTGGAGGTCTAATAGTAGTCACATCAAGTCCTCCCCCTCTTACTCAGGATAGCTAGCGAGAGGAATACTACTGATTATCCATGAAAGAAGGCTGCTGCTTCAGAAAAAGAATCAACTATTATATAAGGATAGAGAGCCCCCGCCTGCGTTTTCAGATACGAGTGAGTGAGCGCTTTTTCTGCTATGAATGAATGACCTCTCCATTTTCAAGCTTGCTCTTCAAACCGGCCTATCGCTCTCCTCTATGAAAAGGTTCTTCCGTAATCACTCTCAATAAGACATCCATTCCTCTTTCAAATGAAAAGAGAACTAGACTTTTCTCTTCATCATTGAAATCCGCCATTCAATCGCAGTGCGGTGCTCTAAATAAGCTAAATCCTCTAAGGCTTCCCCTTTCCATTCACGGAATTCGACCTGGGATCCGCCCGTTCCGATCCTTGCTTACTAAACAGTTGCACCCCCGGATATGTATGTTGGGAGAACCCCATGATCCTTCCGTGTGGAAGGGAAGGAAGAAAGAAGGCGAACACGGATACTAGAAAGCGGTTCATGGGGACCTCAAAAAATAGGGGATAGAGAGCGCGGAACGGGCTTTCCAAGCAGTTTACAATCCCTACCTATACATTCCATGGCAACAGACATAAGGCAGTTTTGTCGTTGTTGTTAACCCCAGGCCCATTCCCGTTCCCAATAATCTCCATGAAAAGACTACCATGATTTCCGAACGAACCGAGGGAGAGTCGAGGCATGAAAGACTTTTCTATGATCCGGTTATTTCCAAGTACGTATCATCCGCTGCGTTATCCACTGCTTCATCCGCCGTCTCTGCGGCCGCCAAAAGCCTACCCTCTCTCGGATATTGATTGGGTTGACCCGGGAAGAGATCCGGACGAACCTTCCAACAAGCAGAATAGAAGTTGACCAGTGTGCCATCTCTGTGGGAGGCTGCTACCCATAAGGCCATCTCGGGCATGGGAGGGAAAGGCGGCGGACAACCGACTGAACTGGGGAGCCTAAACGGCATTGAGGATGAGTCCACCGGTCGACAAACGGCTTCTATCTACAGGTGGTTTCATTATGGATCGGTCGACTTGTCACGATTGATTGCTCACACACAATTAGGTTAGGCAGGCTTGGGGAGGTGATCTGAATCGCTATCGATACGATGCGGGGCTGATTTGCTGACCGTAACGAACTCCCCTGAAAAAAAAAAAGAAGGGGGTCCCATGGACCGGGTGGAAAACAATTCTTCTACGTTGGAGTCTAATAGCACAGTGTGTGGATAGTGAGGAACGATCAAACTATGTATGGGGGCCGGGCCTACCTACCTTCCCTTGCTCGTAAAGCTTCGATGGATGGGCTGGTTCGTCTGGGAATAAGCTAACCCCTACCCATCTATAGCTGGCCGTTGAGCCCACCTTTCGTTGGATTTGCCTCATGTCCTATCTCTGTTCGGGTGACACCCTTTCTTTGTTTAGGGCTTAAAAGCGCCTTTATTCATTGCAAGTTGAGCTAAATGAGAGGCAGCAATTCTTGCATCTCCCGCCCTCAACTATCAGAATGGTCTCCCCAGATCAATGAAATATAGTAATGTGCTTCATCCGCAGCTAATATATAACCCCACCCTTCCGGTTTCCGTGATTAGCCATGGATTCGATGGATGGCGTGCCATCTCCCTACCTACAGCTTTCAGTGCCATACAGGGTGGGAATCAAGAAGAAGAAGTTGCAACATCGAATGCAAGGCCTCTATCTGCACACTCTCCCGGCCCTAATGAACCGTTCCTTTTCATGATTATCCCTTTCCCGTCCTTATGAGGGTTGTGGAATCATCAAGTAAAATGCACCGCTTTCTCAATTTGAGAGAAATACAGGGAATGAGATGAGTTGAGCATTGATTAGTGCTTGTTCGCGAAGTGCCCTGACTACGGGAAGTGAAGGCGGAATGATCGTGGGAACACCTAATTATTGAGGAAGGTTGGCTCGAGCGGTCGAAGACGCTGATGCTTGACAGCGCCTCACAACCCCCTAAAGGTCAAAAGGTAATCATACGCCCCAACAAGGGAGGGGAAATACCAATTGGTAAGAACATCACCAACATGTGACGTTTCCAACGCTGACTTTTAGGGGCTTTGGAGCACCACAAACTCTATAACTTGATCCTCTTATCTTAGACGATAGGTGAGACTGAATTCTCAACCCCTCCCTTGGTTTTAGAACCCCTATTTTGGAAAAGTTCTGTTAGGTTCTTAGTAGCAGTCGGCGACCTTTTCTTCTTTTACTTCACATAGCTTTTCGTCTCCTTGATAGCTGGAAGTTCTCCAAAAGTATGAAAAGCTGGAGGACTTTGTACCATCCATTCCAGTGTGGTTGGATTCTGTTCAACAGCCCAAGGACTTGGAGCACATCTTTTGTTGTTTCCACTGCTTGAAGTGATTGTTACGACCACGAAGAAACGACGAATCCCAACTACGGATATATAAGGGCCAAAACTGCTAAGGGCATTCCATCCAGCGTAAGCATCTGGATAATCTGGAATGCGACGTGGCATACCCGAAAGCCCTAAGAAATGCATGGGAAAGAGGGTCGGATTAACCCCGAAAGAAGTGATCCAAAAATGGATTTGACCTAAAGTTTCAGGGTATGTCCGACCAAAGATTTTACCCACCCAATAGTGAAATCCTGCAAATAAAGCAAAAACGGCTCCCATAGAAAGTACATAATGGAAATGTGCAACCGCATAATAAGTATCATGTAGAGCAATGTCTAGCCCAGAATTAGCCAGGACTATTCCAGTGAGTCCTCCTATGGTGAACAAAAAGATGAACCCTACAGCAAATAACATGGGTGTTTTGTATTGTATCGAACCTCCCCACATGGTAGCGATCCAACTAAAGATTTTGATTCCAGTGGGGACTGCTATGATCATGGTAGCTGCGGTGAAGTAGGCACGCGTATCAACGTCTGAGCCCACAGTAAACATATGATGAGCCCGAACAAGAAATCCAAGAACACCTGTACTGATCATGGCATAAACCATGCCTAGATACCCGAAGACCGGTTTTCCCGAAAAAGTCGATACGATATGACTTATGATACCGGATCCAGGCAGAATGGGAATATACACCTCTGGATGACCGAAGAACCGAAAGAGATGCTGGTATAATATGGGGTCTCCCCCTCCAGCGGGATCAGAAAAGGTTGTATTAAAGTTTCGATCGGTTAATAACATGGTAATTGCCCCTGCCAGTACCGGAAGTGATAATAAAAGTGGGAATGCTGTCACTGGAACGGACCACACAAATAGGGGTGATCTATGCATAGTCATTCCAGGTCCACGCATGTTGGAGATAGTTGTTATAAAATTGATAGAACCTAAAATGGATGAAACACCAGATAGATGAGGACTAGAAATTGCTGAATCAACTGCTCCTCCAGAATGGCTGGTAATACCACTTAAGGGCGGATAGACCGTCCACCCAGTGCCGCTACCCACTTCTACTAAGGCTGGGCTTAATAGGAGCAAGAGACTTGGTGGCAACAACCAGAATGAAATATTATTTGATCGTGGAAATGCCATGTCAGGTGCACCTATCAGAATCGGAACAGACCAATTACCAGATCCACCTATCATCGCCGGCATAACCATAAAAAAGATCATTAAAGAAGCGTGAGCCGTTATTAAAACATTATAAAGTTGATGATTCCCACCAAGAATTTGATCGCCGGGTCGTGCTAATTCCATACGAATCAGTACTGAGAAGCATGTGCCCATCACTCCAGCAATGGCACCGAAGATGAAATATAGAGTCCCTATATCTTTGTGGTTAGTGGAGAACAGCCATCGGACCGGATTTGTCGTAAAATTGAGATTATATCGTTTCCTTCCTTATCAGAGAGGGGCCCCGCTCCCTAAGGGGCTTATTGAAAAAGGCTTTTTGAGGGTCGTGCTGAAAGGAGGAAGGTCCGGAAAGCCCTCACTTTATTGATGGGACATTTTGATCCCCTTTTCCTCTCACCCCCCCGGTTCTGGTTCAGGAAAGGGTCAACGCAAGGTGCTGTAAGCCTTCGAAGCAATCTCTGGAGTTTGCCCTTATCCGAACGGGTCTTGCAAGAAAATAGGATTTCATATTGAGCTCCAAATATACGCTATTGGGATAGGATGGCTCCTACTAGCTCTCCCCCCCTAAGAACCGCACGTGCGAGTTCCCCCGCATACGGCTCAAGTGGCGAAGGCCCTTTCCTTCGCGCTTGGTAAGCGCTTCGCTGTAGCCAAGCTTACTGCTAGCCTATCGGCGTCAGCCAAGCTTCGACCGCGACTGCTCGTCGCTTCTGGCCGCCTTATTCCGTCACCCGAGATCCAAGTCAGCACCGGCAGTACCTTGCGGCACCCTCGCGGCCGGGCCGGCTTGGAAGCAAGCTAAGCTACCGAAAGCTTCTGGCGACTCGCTTCTACGCCCGGCCCGCCGCCTATCCTATCGGCTTGGAAGCAAGCTACCTGTCGCCTATCTCACCCCCCTTAGACGTAAAGGGAAAACGGAAGTGCGCGGATGCGCACTCCTGCGAAGAAAACTACAGGGGTGGTCTTAGACCAGCTCGACCGCAGGCTGGTTGTAAATCAGGCTGATTGTAAATCAGGGCGCAGGAGATGAAATCCGGCCTTACTCGTTTAGGGCGACCCCCCTTTACTAAACCAAATAAGGGCGCTAGCTTTAGCTAGCGCGCCCAGCAAGCGGAGGGTGGTCGTAGATCACAAGCAATCCTTCCGCGCACGTTAGCACGCGCCTGAGCGCTAGCTGATCGTAGACCAAGTGCTTGGTTGCATGGGGCGCGTTAGCACACGCAGTAGTTTGATTGCTGCTAGCGCGGCGCGTTAGCACACGCAGTAGTTTGATTGCTGCTGATCGTAGACCACCCTTAAAAGGTTTAGAGTTGGGGCTTTCTTCGCCCTGATCTACGACCACCCTGTAGTTTTCTCGCTTGTTGGCTTCCTTTATTAGTAAGGGGCAAGCACTTGGGCGGAGTAAAGCTGATCGTAGAGCACCGTTGCGCTAACGCGCGCGCTGTAGTTTTTCAGCTGGGTGAGCCTTCGCTTTTTGGATCGTCTTCTGCCCAATGCGGTACCCTCCCGTTTTTTGGTTCCCATTGGGTTTACCTTGTTCACAGGTCGACCCCATGGCAGCAAGAAAAGGCGATCTTGTGCTATACTCCGGTGATCTCTTTCCTACCGAGGCACGCAAACTCCCATCGTGTCCCAGATCACATTCCGTGAATCGAAAGGGGAAGCCTACTCATCCATCAGCTCCTCTCGTAGATGCGGTGCGGTTTTACGAAGCGTCTAAGCACAGTTCACTCGCGTTGATCAATCAAGAGTTTTGCCGCCACTCCTTAAGGTTACCTGTTGTATCATACACTTCTTGCATTCTTTCCCACGCTTCATACCCCCTTCTTCTTAAGGTAAAGGGCCAGGCATGGTGGGGTAGGAGCATCCAGTCGGCAATCTTTTTGGCTTGACCAAGAAGTCTTATGTCCTCCGAGTCGCACGGCGTTTTAACCGAAAGAACTTCTTGCGCAATTCATGCCTTTCTGTTTTTATAACAATTAATTGTTTCTTGATTTCCATTTCAAATTGTTCTCTGGACTTTTTATCAATATGAGGTGATCGTAACACAGTATATAAGACTCGTGATTCAGGCAATCCAATCTTCCGTGTGTAAGGCGGAAGCCCCAAAAAAAGGTTTTCCAAAAATGGGTGATCAAAAGATCGAATCACTATGCGTATCTTGGTGGTCGTTACTTTTGGTGGTGTTTCTTTTTGGCTGACTCCTCTTCCTGTTCTATTGATCAGAAGCATCCAGCAATCAAACCAAAACTCTTAAGGGTCTACGATCAACGGTGGTCTACGATCAGCTTACTCAAATAGGGGCTCCCGAGGCAGTAGTCCCTTGTAAGAAACCTAACCCCGGGAAATGGCCGCCGTCTTGTGACCGGTGTTGCTTGGGTTCTATCTTTTCCCAAGCGTCGCAAAGGCTCTAAAGAAATAGAGTGACGAGCATCTTTCCTATCTCTTCTTGGTAGAAGACATAAGGCTTTCTCCTCGACCCGACACACCGGTGATCTCGACCATCACCTATGCAATTTCTCAGATCTCAATCAGTAAGGACACGTAATTGAGTGAAGTGACCCATTGGAGTATGGGGCACGAACGGTTCCTCACTCATCTCTCTTTTAGTTCGATAGTGTCTTTGTAGTTAGAGTGTAAGAGAGGGGGTTCGGGGCCCTGAAACTAGTCTCCTATCTTATAGATTGCACGAGACAAGACAGGCTCTTCGAGACCTTTCTTTCTCTTTTTCAATTGAATAACTACAGCTCGATCTACTAGCGCTCTCTCGATAAGGAGAGGAAGTCCTCTTTCAACACCTATCCTCATTCATTGTAACATTGCCCTTTCTCTGATTGTCGCGTTCTCCCGGACGAAAGAGAAATAGTTGTTTACCAAGCCATCATCATAGGGGATATAGGCATCGTCGAACAACGGATCCACTTGCTCTAAAAGCAAGCCTGACCTTTACCCTTCACTTTGACTGACCCCTCTTCCGTTGGTCTACTAAATTGACATAGACCTCTCCCTCCGGAAAAGTAAATCCACTCTCCCTAATGGTCGAGCTATTGACATCTCTGCCCCTGAACAGGAAAAGGTTTGGAACCCTTCCCTTATTCAGCAGAGTGGTGCTCACTGACCCGGTAAACGCAGAGAGATAGGAACGATCCCCTCGGCCCCGGATTCTCCACACTCAAAGACACCATCACAGCCCAACTCCAACACATGCAAATAACGCTCGACGCACGGACTATACTTTGACAATAGAATACCTGGAATCTCAAACCAGCACCAAGGCTGAGGAAAAGGAGAGAACGAACGAAGAAAGGGTTTCGATATGTCACATTTCCAGAATCGGAATGTCCCGAATCACGAAAAAAAGAAAAAGAAAGAAGGTGAATTACCGGGTCCAATGGGAATTGTAATGTTATTTAGCTTGAGCAGGAAACCATAAGGAGGATGGGAAGCTTATATGACTAGTAGATAAAGAGTAGTGAAAGGCCCGAGAATTAAAATCTTATATTCCTTTCTTGAAGCGGATTTAGTGGACGGACCTAACCCGGGATCAGCCTAAAGGCTAGGTGAAGGTCTTAGTCGAACCCTGGAACTGAAGGCGTCTCATCTGGCTTGTGTCTACGTCTTGGTGAACGAAGGGCGTATGTGTCTTCTTTCAGCAGAAGGCGAGTCTCACTACATCCAGGAGCTTGGGGCGAGGGATATACCAACTAAGGGGCTAAGGCAACTACCGCCATGAACACTATGAAACTATGAGTGAAGCGACCTACCCGCCGACTGGGGATTCCGGTATCGGTTATGTGAGGCACTGAAAGTGTTCTGCAAGATGAGTGATCTGCCTATTATCTGCAACACCAGGAACCCAATCCACGAGTTGATGGGGCCTTTGTCAATCAATGGATGAAGGATATGTTTTATACTTTCCGAGCAATGGATGTTTGCCCATGAGGACCGGAGTGCCTATGTCACTGGGGCTGCTCCTTGGGCACTAGCTCCTAAGACGACGAGAGCCATAAGGGAAACTCTTGCTTTCTTTCCCGATTGCTTGGCTTGAGAATGGAAGGTAAAGTAGAGTAGGAGAGCCGGTTGGGGACGGGAAGAAGAAAAGGGAAGGTAAGGCTTTGGGACAGAGGAGGAGTTAACATAAAGACTTACCATGTTGTTCCAGTTACGGGTGAAGCCTTTGCTTTCTATTATTCCACCGGTGCCTGTTCAGGGACAGAGCAGGTAGAGGTAATGGAAAGAGGGAAGGGCAGTAGTTGAGGTGCGTTCCAGTTCATACAATATATTATGCCTATGCCTGCGTAGAAGACAAGAACAAGACCTAAGAGAAAGCGAATTCGGCATTTGCAGGAACACTCGAGATGGTATTAAGTATAAGAGTAGGGCCATCATTGCAGCATTCTAACCAATTGATATTGACCGGCCGCTTTCCTTTCGAAAATGGCTTAGTATCGACTGGCAGTTGACTTCTCTACGGATCTATAGATTGAGATACCAGCACCGGTATCAGAAGAGAAGCATTCATCCTCCCCGTGTTCCTCTGTACCTCTTGTTAGCCGCTTCCCTTGATGGGATATCAAGGTTGACTATATAATAGTAGATCACTGAGAGGAAAGATAGCACCGACCTCATCCCCTCTCCGGACGGACATCGAGCAATGGAGCCAGCGGGTTCCGGTGTCCTTCTAGATTGATCCCGATATGGATATGTAGATGAATCCCGATAATGATCTCGAACTGCTACTGCTAATATTATGCCCGAGCTTGAACATAAGAATCTACTGAGACGGATGGTGCCGGACCAGGTGCAAGGATCGAGATACCAAACCCAGCTGCAAATCCCTAATATAGGTGGTTCGGACTCGGACCGGAGGAGAAACCAGATGAAGGGATGAAGCCAGGCATACCGGTGGATTAGACATCCCATCTCAGCTAGAAGAAACCGGTAGCCTGTTGAAAGGAGAGATATAAGAGATTGGCTGTCCTCCCCGCTTAATTCTCTCTGTCGGCCTCGGGACTAGAAGTTGGAAACACAAATGATAGGGGGTGGGAAGTACAACTACTATATTGATCTTGACTAAGGACTTATTGATCGGTGAAATCCTTTGTTTGATCGATCGGTGGCGCAATACGGCTGGAGGAGGGAGAAGAAATAGAAATGAGTGCTTTCCCACCGCTATAAAGTCTTAACTGAAATGCAAATCTTTTATTGAGGCAGGCAACTATTATTGATCGGAGAAGCAGGCTTGAATCAGTATCAGAATCGTCGGTTCTGTCAGCTGCTCGGTACTCAGCCTTGGGATTTCGGCCTTGATGCTGGATATCATAGCATCGATGGCCTCCTTTTCTTGTCTGAGTTGCCTGATCCTCGAGCTTGGGTAATGAATTCGAAGAAGACTCTCCGGCCTTGAATTCTTCCCTCTCTTCCGACTTCAAAAGGCCTTCTGGTGGAAAGAAATGGGGCCCCAAGTAGGGCTGCATACTCCAGACCTTCCATAAGGACGAAGTCGTATTTGGCACAGTTTTTCTCTTTATTTTATTTATAGTAAGTAACTATCACCTCAGGGAAGATTTTTTTTGAGGCGCTGTCAGCTACTTCTCTCGTCTCTGCGGGTCGTCTGGTCCATTATGGGCTTCTCTCGTGTTATTGGGAACTTTCCCCTATGCTCAACTCACTATAAGTATAGAATGGGAAAGAAAGCCAACCATCGGATTTGGAATAGCCATCAACAACCGGACCAATCGATCAAGAAAGCAATAGCAACCTCTCCTTTAACAGGCTCAACGCCTCGCCTCCCCCAGGAAAGAGTCCACGATCTCAATAGTGACTTTCGGAGGATGGAACTAACAATGTTAGAATCTTTATGGAGCAGGAGGAGCCAAAAGCCGTATCGCGCGAGGCGCTCACGTTTTTTGGCTGGAACACAAATGACTTTTTGGTTATTGCATTCCATCTCAAGCTGATCGATCTCCTCCAATTCGATGGAATGTCCCGGTTTTTCCGTAAATAGAGTTGGAGGGACGAATCGTCACCTCGCCTATCATACTCACTTAGGAATGAACCACTGAACGGCCCCTGGCTTTCCTATTGATCAAAGGCGTGAGAAAGATAGAAAGAGGAGTGTATCGATGATTAGTACTCACTCCTCTGATCCGGTTGTCGACCACAGAAAGCTGAACAGGTCATTGATCCTGACATCATCAACATCGACAGCTGGGGAGTGGTTTTTTTCTGGGCTGGTGGGGGCCTTTCCATTCGCTTTCCTTTCACATCGGTGTTACAAGGCCCTTTCTTTCTTCGGTGAGTTGCAAGAGGGGGGTCATTTTTGGGGGATAGGTAAGGAAATCATACTTTGGGAGGAATTCGGGATCGGTCATCGAGGAGGTGGGGGGATGGAGATGGCGACTAGTAGGAGATGACAACTAATGGATAGATAGCCTTCTTCTTTCTGCTGACTAATCACGGACTCAGAGTAACAACAAGACTATGACTCGTATGATTTGCTAACACAACAGATATAATCGAAATCTTTCCGTCGCCGGGATGCCCAGGTTCTTGCGCTGTCCCCCGAGTTCGCCCGCTGAATCTGGGACAATGCTCGCTGAACAAGATCCCTTCTCAGCAATCAGTTCCAGTGCCTTGTCTTTCATCATGTTGCATTCATTGCTTTCGAATGAGTCGGTTCAAGCAACTCATAAACCCAATATAAACAGTTGAACCCTGGTATACATTTCCTTCCCTCATCTCTGGTTCAGGACCAACCATGCACTCACAGCTACTACTCCGAGTTATGGAGAGTGGGAAGCTGAAAACCATCTTGTGATGTCTTGGCTTCTCAACTCTATGGAACCTACCGTTAGCGATGGTCTACTGTTTGCAAATACCGCTAAGGAGATATGGGACTCCGTGGTAGAGACTGACTCAGAACAGAACAACATTGCTAGAGTTTATGAGCTGAAGCAGGCACAGGCGTGATCAGTTCTCAGGGTGACAAATCTCTTGCAGAGTACTACTCTTCCAGAAAGAAGGAGAGGAACCATTATTCAGCTATAGCGGACCGGTTCGGGAAAGGTGGCCACCCATGTGTTCATTCCCAACCTTCCTTGTTTTGACTCCCGTCCCATCCATCGATGATGAAAGCTGTGCCTTCCCCCATTCCGGCCATCTTGGGGCAAGATCTGATGGTAGAGGCGAATGCTATGAGTAACAGGCTCAGAAGGCCCCCGTAATCAAAGAGGGAGGGTTTTGGTATTAATATTATAGTAAGTACGTACGCCCATAAACAAACCATTACCAACTCATACGACACTGATCCAAAAAATAAAGACTAAATGATGGCAATAGAAATCAAAGACTTTTGAAGATAGCATTGAGACTTTCTCAATAAAGGGTCACCTTCTATAGCAAGCGAGTAGACCTTTCTCTGAGCCAGGGTAGCAAAGCTAGCTCTTTGTATCATTGCAGGTGTCATAGGCTAGCGTTGATCTTTCAGAAGAACTTTAAAATTGGAGTAAAGGACGTTATTGGTGTACGAGGGGTCTTTCTCTAAGAAAGAGAGGTCGTCCTCAGCTTGGCCCAATAGACCTCGAGGCTAGCTGTAGACTTATCCCCTTTCCTCATTCTCTTTCTCTTCCTAGATACGTTGGGGCTTTAGTCAGATGTGCCGGAGTGGCATCCTAGACCAGGGTTGGATATTTCAACCACTGATATAGATAGTGAGTCCGGAGTCGGTGATACTATGGGATAAAGGCTAATGAATTAATCCAATGTGGTTCCCGATAAAGCTATTCCGTATAGAGGGGCGGCTCCTTCTTTTTCAACAAATCCGAATGGAGGGGGCTACCCAGATGAAGAGAGCTATTACAGAATAAGAGCTCCTTCTTTTTCTTCTGATCCAGATGGATAAAGCTACCCAGGTAAAGCTATTCAGATGGATAAGGGTATGCAGATGGAGGCGGCTATCCGGATGAAGGAAGCTGTACAGGTGGAGAAGGTAAAAAGCTTTAGGGTATAAAATATTTCCAATGAGTGGCCGATTGAAGCACCTATTCGTTATAGAAGGATAATTCAAATTCGACAAATCCCTCCCTCGACTCTATGGAACCTTACTCTCATCGGCTCTACGGAACCTTACTCTCATTTCTGGTTCTCTGATTCAAACAATTAGATGATTTCCCTCCTTATCCGCTTATCCGACTAGGTCGGTTGGCGCATATCCTAATCTTCTTTTCCTACCAATAGTCCACCACATCGGTTCCCCATCTCGTTGATACGTCATAGAGTGAAGAACCTGCTTCGGTTCGTTACGACCACTTAATCCACCAATAGGGCTCTTTTGATTTTGCATCCTTGGTGTGTGTCCAGACCCAGCATCGATAGCATCTCCAGATGGATAATACCTATGTGAAGTAGACTTAATGATTTCTTTTATTCCTCAACTCTCAAGGTCGGTTGGAACTGTTTTATTCGGGGTTGATTCCCGGCCGTACCCTCATCTAGTTCTAGATGATCCAGGTGTATAGAATGTGTATAGTAGGCGCCCAAACTAAAGGTGGTTATCTCTTCGAACGAATTGTGAAGGGTGCGCCCAGAGATCCTGCTTCTTTTGAAGATAAGGATAGTTGCCCAGGGAAAGAAATCCTTACTATTCGGATTAGATACTTGACTTTCCACCTCTTATTCTCCAGGACAAGGAGTTTGGGATTTGTATCGATGCGGATCCATTGGCGCAGCACCTCCCATATCTTCTTCTACATCCGACCACCCTCATGGAATTGTTTCCCCAGCAATTTCTGTTATGTCGATCAAGTTGGAGCCATCTATGGAGCTTTAGTCAGGGGTTGATTCCCGAAGGGTGGTCTTATCCCTCCCAAGGAAAGATGAAACACTCGGAACGAAAGATGAGACAAAAGATTCCTATAGATTGAAAGAGAGCTTTACTATTCTACCTGCTTAAATAAACAGCCTTGAGATAAGAAGCTTAAACAGCCTTGGGATAAGAAGCTACTCAGACTGAACCGGAAACAGAAGAGCAAGATACAGATATCTATAATTGAGAACCATAAACTATTCCCCACCTCAATCCATCCCTGAAGGGTATTCGAATAAGAATTTGCCACCCGACCCACCCGGAATTCATGAGCTGGAATTGGTTGGTTCTTCTGATTCCCTTTCCCCATCGGCTTCTTCAGCGGACTAAGGTGGTCCAGACTCAGCATCTTTAGCATCTTCCACGGGTAGTGACACAGGGGAGTGATCAATCGAATCGGGTTCAGCAGTTGGCCTTCAATCACTTTCCAATGGGTGGAGGTCTTGACAGAGCCTTTGCAGATAGATGGGTCGTGCCACCCGGAATGGTAGGGTGTATAGAAATGCCTTTTGATAAAAACTCTATTATTTCTGATCCGCTTCTCCTCATTGGGCCGGTTGGCGCACTTCCTACATAACATCTCACTATTGATTACGTTCTAGAATGTGGGTCGACTTCGGCAAACAGACAAGGGTAAGAGACGATCTCCCTTCCTCATCCTGCTACTCCTAGATCCGCTCCTCCTCATTCTTTCCCCGATCCGCTGGAACCTTCGGGTTCAATCCCCGGAGGGTGGTCTCATCCCTCCCTAGATACGGAACAAGACACAAAAGAAGAAACGAAAGATCCATCGAATCGAAAAGAAGGGTGTTGTGTATAGATAGCTCATGTGTGTCTCTCATAAGTAGGTCCGATTAGGCCGGTTAGCCGGTGCACATCTGTTGTGGATGAAGAAGGGTTTGACCTGATAGAAGAGCTTAACCATTTACTTCCCTATCTCCCTTAAGCGGCGGAGTAAGGTGGAGAACCAAAAACTGTTCCTCTCGAGAGAAAGTTGTGTGAGGCTAGGCATAGTACACTCGACTATTTTACTTCCTATCCCATACATAATATATATATGTATGGAGGTGGAGAAACAAAAACTGTTGTCATGAATTCGTGTCGATTAGATGGGTTGGCTTATTCGGATTCACCAGATGGTTCGGCCCATCTCCTTTGATTACGTCATAGATTCCTAATAGTATACCCGACGATTCGCCTCCCATCGACACCTCCCTAACCAACTGGATAGAGTCAACCCCTTCCACACCAGCGGCGTACTAAACCGTTCCCTTTAATAGTGGGCGGTCTAATAAACGGTTTATTGTTGCTCGATAGTGGCCTTTATCGAGAAAGGGAAAGGTGCACCCGTTTAAGTGTAGATTCGCCGGGATTAATAAGAGTAGGGCTCCCTTTATTAACAACCTTATACTATAGATGTCTTTCCTTTTAACAACCCCATTATCAATAGTAGGGCCCTTAGATACACGTATCAAACTCCAGGAATGCCGTTGTTCAATCTCGTTCGGTACTCTACCGCTTTTCGCTTGTTGAATCCTACTTTGCTTTCCGGTAGCGTTTTCAGGTCATGGCGGTATGGAAAGCTCTTTGAGCTTCCCTCTTTCAGATTGCAAGCGGATCAGAAACGATTTCCTTTCCGTCTTGTTATGTTCCGGGAGAGGGTTACTTTGACTTTGAGATAAACTAAACTCCTTTCGCTTCCGGGTGCTGGCAGCTTTGGAAAGGAAAGTAAATCTCACAGTTTTTAAGGAAAGTAAGGGAACAAGTTATGCAGCCCTTCTCTAATAGGGCACTCTTGGGGGGTAGATCAAATAGAATTCCCTTCATCTTTCCGTTCTTGCGGCTCGAAAAGATAGTTCACTCCCACCGTTGTTAAAGCAAGCCCTTTCATCCTTCCGGTAGCCGGGCTAGTCGGGTAGGAAAAAAACTAAGGTTCTGAAAGAAATTGCCAACAAGCTCTTTAAGACGAATAACTCTTTCTGTTTCGGGTACAGGAAAAAAAAACTAAGGATATCTCCTGATAGCTCGTGATAGTCTGTTTAGATAGTCGGTTTAGTTTAGGCGTTCAGTTCAAGCTATACTTGTTCTTCTTGGCGGATCAAAGATCATTCTTGTTCCGTTACGGTAAACGAGTAGGCGAATTTCATTACCTTGTTAAAGCAAGCTCTTTCAAGTGAAAGCCTACAGTTGGAACACAGAACGCGGTAACAGTTCAAGTGCCGAAGAGAAAGAGTTCCTGTCTGGAAAGCGCGGAATATACCTTTTGGACTCCGGGCCAGTTGAAAGCGAAAAGTGCTTTGTTGCGTTGTTCTAAGTTCACTCGCTCTTTAAGGCTTACTTCATAGGCCGTTGTTCAAGCTTTTTCGTGGCTAAAGCCCTTTCTTTTAACTTTTATTATCGTCTTTGAAGGAAGTACTTTCGTAAGCGATAGGATTCTATTGCCGCTTTCTTTGGGCAGTCCCAGCTAAAGAGAGGGGCTTCTCTTCGCTAGTGTTTTCTGAATCTTCCTTGCGCTAAGCTAAGCGGTTGCGCCTTGGCTCTCCCCTATATCTTTTGAGATGAGCTCCCGGCTTTGAGCAGAGCCGGTAGCAGATAGAGGATCAGAGAAAGACCTCCTTGCTTTCCGAATAGCCGGCTTTGGCGATTGCACTTTCCACAACATAGATAGGGCTTGCGGAAAGAGTCGTTGAAGAAGCCGAGACGAGAGAGAGACAAGTCCAGCTTCGGTTTATATATTTATAACAAGGATTTCCCCTCGTTCGACTCGCACGGTGAAATGATTGATTCAGTATGTCTTAAGGTAAGCGAGTACGGTCAGTCCAGCTTCGAAGGAAAGAAAGTAGGCGAGCAATGCTTTTGGCTTTTTTGATCTGCTTTCGGGTAGACTAGTCAAGCAGAGAACTCATACCGTGCGTTAAGCCTATACTAAAGTTAAGAAGGTAGGCGTAGCCTTTAAGGCGAATAAGTCTTTCTGTGCTGTTACGATAGCGAGTTTCGGTAAGTTCAGTAAGTGAAGTGACGGGCGAAGGTGGAAGAGATAGACCTCTTTCGGTTAGTCGGGTTACGGGCGTTTGTGAAGGTGACCTTCTTTCGGGCGAGAGGAAAGCCCACGGAGCGGTAGCGCTTGCCATAGATACTGGCGGTACTCGTGTCTGAGGTCTTCCCGGAATCGGGGAGGGAAGACCGAGTCAGTTG
>NW_025317348.1:622325-694825 GCF_018873765.1 Telopea speciosissima | reverse complement strand
ATACATATCCATATCCAGTCCAAGATCAAAGAGAGCCTGCTGGAGATTGATATTGAGATCGAGCAGTTTCCCTACCCGAAGAACCTTGTAGAGCGAAGACGGAGCCAGTGCCAGCTGCATCCCTTACAGATCCGAAAGTCAAGTCAAATCGATACCCAGCGTCAGATCCACCAAGGGTATAGACGAGAGCAGAGGAAGCGCCCAAGCCACATCACAGCCAACAGCATCCAAAGAGTTTTTTCGCAGCTTCCTTTCGTTTGGTTCCATATCCAGTGGTAGTCCCGACAAGAGGTCAGAAGAAGGCTCTTGGCGCCTTGGAAAGACCGAGCTCATATGACAAAGTCAGTGGTCTAAGAGCTTGTAGAGTCCCGTAAGATACGGGCATCTGAGGGTGTGACTACTGTTGGAGAGCACACAACTCACAGCGGTACTCGGGAAAGAGTCACCCGCTTAGAGGCTCGAGTTGAGGTGCGAAGCTGCTTAGAGATCAGTGATGACTTGGGAATAAGAATGGATGCCTCTTAGAAGGCTATCCAAGACTTGGCGGACGAATGTTGTGGGTTGGGCAGCGACACGAAGAGCGCCCGTTGAGGTGCTCAAGGCCCAGATCCAAAATCTTGTGGCTGAGTTCATTGTCCTAAAGAGGGCTGGGGCGACTACAATTAGGAGACTCTTCACGAGTGAGAGTCCCCGAGCCACGGTGCTACAATGACACCAGGGATGCCAAGGCAATTTGAATTCCTTTGGGACAACACTACTAAACTATAGAGCCTACCAGTATATAAGATAGGACTATCCCTATCTCTATCCTTTCTCCTAAGGAGAAAGAGTGATTGAGGGAAAACAAACGTTTAAGTGATTGTACCCAGAAAACCACTCTGAACATTCTTTTGAACAATGTAAAATATACCAAAAGCCTTCAGTCTATCCAGCAATGTTCTGAATAGAGTCAGTTCAAACCTCACTGTCTTTGTGCAATGAAACCCTGGCTTAAACACGTGTCTAGTTACATTCCACCTCTTCGAAGTTGCGCACCAATCCAACACAATTGTCCTACAGTCAGTCCAGCTGTCATTTCATCGAAAAGAAAAGAATGTATTTAAGAAGAAAGAAAGCGCCCTCACACTTTCCAAAACCTAAGTGTAAAGTCCCCTCTCCTTACCTTAATGGTTCGTATGAAATCTTTCCTGTTAAGTACATCTAGCCCGAGTTGTTCACCCAAAGATATGTGTCCAAACCAAGGAAGTTGTTCGACAGTGCAACCCTCCTCTGAAGTTGTACAAGTCGAATAGGTTTATGAGACAGCATTGAAAGCTGCGCAGTTCGCACGAATGATAAAAAAAAGGCGGCTAGAATCGGCTACAAGAAACTTCTTCCGCACAATGACTTCAAAAGATCTCAGAGAGTCCTGAAAGGGAAGTCGTGCAGAAGAAGCGAAAGAACAATCCTGGGAAGTTGAAGGAGGTCTCTACAGGAGGTGAGACGAGAGTCTCTCAGTCAAACAACAGCATACAGCCGTGGGAGAGTCGACGAGGAGACAGACAGTCTTCAAGGAAGAACTTGTACAAGATGAACTGCCCTCCAGAGACCAGTAGCGAGGAAGCTGCGAGTGGAGTGCGTAAGCACTACGCAAGCCATGAGCGAAGCATGCAACTAGCACTGGTAGAGCAGGGAGGTACTTGCCAGAAACTTAAAGAGGGGAAGTCCAAATGCTTCCTGGCCAGTACTGCCAGACACTTAGAGAGGTCTCCGGCCAATGAAGAAACTCCAACAACACAAGCCAGTACCAGCGGAAGAAAGAGACCCCCACCTTCCAGTAACGGAGCCCTTTCTTTATAGTAGTGACGAAGCAAAGGTAAGGCGCGAGGATGAGCATGCCTAAGAATGAGTAGTCGCGCCTTTACTCTAATAAAGGGTGGTCTACGATCAGCAACAAGATACGGCCAAAAAGCCGCGTCAGCGCTCAAGCACCATTTACTAATAAGGAGAAAGCAGGCCTTACACAAACGAAGAAAACTACAGGGCGCGCGAGGCGCTCATGGAGTTGCTTGTTAGGTTAGGGCTTTTCTACGCTGGGTTGATTCGCCAATCCATGTGTTTGGTCTAGTTGCTTGGACGACAATCTCGGCCGAGTCATTAATAGGGAGGGGCGAGCGAGCGAAGCCTTCAATGTTGGAGACTTTGCTTCCCCCCTTTAGTCGTATTAGTCGTAGTAGTCGGCATTCTGGTAGGAATGCCTCCTTGGTCGAAGAGCCGGCGCGGCGTATTGGTTAAGTACCAAGAGTCGGGATCAGGTGGTTGATACATATGTTAAGGCTGTTCATGCCCATCTTTTTCTTTTTCTTTCGTGGCCGAAAGAGGGGAAGGAAGCGGAGGGGAGTTTCGGGAACAAAGCCCCCGTTCAGCCCTACCCTATAGTAGAGTATCTTTTCCCTATCTAAGCTATATCAACATAGCCAACTAGAAAACTCATCCGCTTGTCAATTCTGGGTGTAATACTCACTCGTAAATGATTGGTGTCAGAATTTTTCACTGATCAGGTGTGCTCAGTCTCATCCGTGTAAGAATTAGGAATTCCTCTTCCAACTCGTCCCAGAATGGGCGTTATGGCAAAGAACAAGAAGAAAACGAAAGAAGGAATTTGTCCAATAGTAACAAAAGGTGCCTCCACAGGTTGACATCCGATCCAACCTAGTAGTAAGCGATCCGCCAAAAGCAACCAAAATATTCCTTGGTGAATCGGGCGAAAACTTGAACTACGCACATACATACTTTTAAAAAAAGGTAAAGCCAACAGACATATAAAAACTGGTGCTATTGCGGCTACACCTCCCGATTTGTCAGGTATACTACGAAGAATGGCATGGATCGGTAGGAAATACCATTCCGGCACAATATGAGGCGGGGTGGGCATCGGATTAGCAGGTATATAATTGTCGGGATGCCCCAAAACATTAGGAGCATAAAAAATCCAAATGGAATAAAAGATAGCAGAAGCTACCCGACCTACTAGATCCTTTACATAAAAATAAGGGTAAGAAGCAATTTTATCCATCTCTGAATGTACACCCAATGGATTATTTGATCCATATTGATGCAATGCGGCCAGATGAAGAAGACTGGCGCCTACTAAAATAAGGGGGAGTAAATGATGGAGACTAAAAAAACGATTTAAGGTGGCATTGTCCACGGAGAAACCACCCCAAAGCCAAGTCACTATGGTATCTCCTACTACAGGTATGGCGCTAGCTAAGCTTGTAATTACTGTAGCTCCCCAAAAGCTCATCTGACCCCAAGGTGGTACGTATCCTGTAAAAGCTGTCACAATCATTAATAGGAAGATTACAACTCCGAGACACCGAACAAATTCCCTAGGACTGCTATAACTCGCATGATATAGACCACGAAAAATATGAAGGTGAACCACAATAAGAAACATACTTGCCCCATTAGCATGCATATAACGGAGCAACCAGCCCCCTTCAACATCTCTCATAACGTGTTCTACGCTGTTGAAAGCTAGATCCACATGAGGTGTGTGATGCATAGCTAAAAAAACGCCAGTCACTATCTGAATGACTAAACAAATACCAGCTAACGGACCGAACCCCCACCAATAACTAATATTGCTCGGGGTTGGATAATCTATCAAATGCTGATTAAGTGTGGAGGATATAGGTTGTTTAAGAAGAGAGAATCGTTGGTTCCTTATAGTCATTTCTCTTTCCTATCGTGACAACTCTTGTTTCCCCACCTTTTTAGCGTTCTGGGGCCCTAATATAGATAAATATAGTACCCTTTCTTCCACCTCCGAAGGATGGAGGGGGTATACAGCGAAAGAAGCGTCGAAGGGGTCATCCTAGGTTACTGAAGAGTCGTCCGACTGCTCGGTGACCGAATCAGAGAGGTTTTTACCGCTTTCTCTTCTCTCCAGCACTCTCGGACTGATCATATTGCTGCAACAAAGCAAGCTTAGGAATGAATCTAATGGAAATTTAGGTCTCTGTCCGCTTGGAAGATTCTTCTTTCCTCTTTGGTGAAAGAGGGCAAAGGTGTGTGGGAGAAAGAAAACTAAAAGGAGAGAAGAATTCGTCCACCAAGCGGGACAGAGTGCGACCCCCAAGCAATGTTCAGTTCTCGCTCATCTCTTGGGGGTCCATATCATCTGAAAACTATTCCTGTTCCATTAGCACATTCTTCGATTCGGATGACTCAGCGTCAGGAAAAGTAAGCCCCCCCTTTGCCTTGATTGAATTTGGCTTCGCTGCGCCCTGAATCAATAAAAAAGCTTATATATTTGATTCATCATCCCATTTCATTTGGGCGAGAGGGAGGCTGTGAGTCACCTGGGCTACGGATTTGTCGGTTGGTTGATTCTCGAAATCACCTCTGGAAACAAAAAGCCCTAGGGTCCCGACCCACAAATGAATAGGAAGCGGGGCGAGGGTCTTTCATTAAAGGGGGGAAAGAGGGGTGGGGCTTTGTTCTGGGGGGGCCGCCTTGCGCAGCTTTGGAAAGGAGAGAATTTCATAAAGTCACTCTCGGAAACTCTTATTGGACGAGAGAAAGTCAATATGATATTGGCGTTGGTTTTACCAACGAAACGAATCACTTTTTGGTCTTTCTCATTCGGAAGGCTCAGTCCCACACTCTGACTTCAATGGTGGGAACAACCTCCGCACTCCGGCGCTCCAATGAACAACAGTTCTCCGCCTTACTATAAAAAGAATAGTGGTCGATCCCTCGGGAGTTACATTCGTAACAACATGTAATGTTCACGCGGTGATATTCTATCTTTCCAAGAGTACTACCCTGTACGTAGTCTATGTCTGGGGAGACAGGTGCGGTAGAGAGGTCCCCCACTTCGATTCCCGCCCCGTTAGCATCTCCGATCCGAGATAAGGGATTACTCCGTTAGGTCTTTTCGGTCCGGAGCCGGCCGGTAATGGACCTACTTACCTTGCTTGTGGACCAGCTGCAGAGCTAACCCTTGTTCTATTGGTTTGGTGGTTGCTACCAAGACGATTTCTTTATGCCCATCAAAGGACCTCGAGATGCTAATCCACGAAAAACGATACGAGAAATTCGAAAGAACTCATATACGGAACGAGGGCGACCAGTGGAAATACATCGGTTTCTTACTCGTGCAAAGGAACTATTTCTTGGCAACTTGGACAACTTATAACGATGTTTGTCCCGCATATCACTAGGAAGATCGGGATCTTTACAAAAGGCTTTATAAAGCTTTCGTCTCAATTCATATTTAGCCGCGAGCAATCTACGTTTGTGATCTCGTATATTTCGCTTCTCCGACATCTTACTGAGTTTCCCCCTCATCTTTTTGCAAAAAGCCGCTCCACGGTGGTAAAGTCTCATCTTGTGTGTTGGCCGAAGTGACAATAGTCACATTGAACCCTCGAATATGTTCGAAGATCTCGAAATGATCTTCCAGTTCCGGGGAGAATTCGCAAAACTCCGTTTCCATCGAGAATTGAATGGAGTTTTCCCGTATTTCGACCGGAGAATCTAACAGAGACATTACTGTCGAGATTCTGACCGAAAAATTAGACATTCCATGCCCTCGGAGAGTGCTTTGTCGTGCTAGGTCACTGACATCTCCTTTTTTGTCTTTTTCGGACCCCAAGAATGGATTGGATCGAAACGACTTTCCTGTCGAACCCCTTTGTGTCTGTATGAATCTCTGACCGCGCGGAATCTCCATAGCCAATTTTCCATTTTTGATTCTGAAATCAGAGGGTGCCTTTGGTACTACTCTTATTTCACACGATCCAGGAACTTCCATAACGTTGGCGTGATTCGGTTTGAGCAACGGATCCTGCCGTGAGACATCTTCGTAATGAAAATGGAGTGGAAACATGAGTTGGCTTTTCCAGTATCTATAGAATGAGCACTGTTTTCTATCTGCTTCAAAAAGATAGTGGTAAGAATGAAACTTCAACACGAAAGTCTGTCTTTAGTTGGAGATTGAGCTCGAGGTTTTGGCTGGCAGTTTTTATTATTTTAGTTGGAGTGCTCTCGAGAGGATAATGTTTTATTTTATTTAAATAACAATTCAACGTTTTTATGTTCACAGGGGAGCCGTCGGGGTAAAGCACATATCCCCGAATCTTGTGTCGATTCGATAAAATGCTTTCGGGCTTCACCCCTTTTGCACGAAGAATGCTTTCTACTTTCTGTTCGACAAGCAGTTGCTTGCGAAGTAGGGCTTCCTTGTTTGCGAAAGTAGTTTTTCCTGCATTCCCTGCATTCACATGAGCAGATAGACGCAAATCCAGCTCCTCCCTCCGTTGGAGGTCCGAAATCAGCGGCTTGTCAAACTGCCGGTCCGTGTCCTCTGTTTGAGAAGACGGACCCTCATCCACTGGGGCCAGGTCAGCCGCAGCTTTGGATGAAGAGGCGCCCCTCAGGCCCTGCGCAATAAAAGCTGCGAACAGTTCGTCGGAATTGCAGGGGGGAGAGGGGGACCTTGGCAGTGGAGGTGCTCCCCAGACGTTTTCGGAGCAGATTGGAGAGATTCCTTCATCGAAGGGGTTGAACACCCAGTTCTCAAAGAGGGCCCCCTGGGCATCCGAATCGTCTGGCGCGGGTGAATAATTACGTAACCCAATTTTCCTGTTCAAAAGAAGATCTCTTTTCTTCTGCATTCTCAACAGGAATGCATCAACAAGACTGCCCTTCCATATAGATCGTCGTGGCATGAACTCAGAATTTCTTCGCTTCGGACCAGGCGCTTTTAGCCCACCTCCTCCTCCTTCTCCTTTAGGATAGGATCGTCGTTGGTCCTTCTTTCACTTGCTTTTTTACCAGGTCCGATAGGTCGGTCGCCCGGTAGCCGCTCCGCTATGGAGCTACGTGTACACCGCCACGTCGAGACTCTCTTTCGAAAGTGAGATCACTACCGGCTTGTTGAAGAAGCCCTTCGGGCTCCCTAAATGCAGCCGTGATCTTATATACGATACCACCAGACGCACCTTGGTACTTCCATCCGCCAATCAAGGCTAGTGGAGCGAAGGGAGCGAGAAAGAAGAAACTCCCTGAGCTCCTAGCGCGCCAGAACAACAAAGACAAGGCTTCTTATGCCCAATGGAGAGTCAGGCGCGCGCAACGGCTTTCGCGCGAGGCGCCGTTGCTTGTTAGGGGCGAAATGGAAGACCGAATAGAATGGCATGATGCCTTTGTTCTCCAACCTTATTCATTCAATAGGGCGCGCATTCACTTCTCCTTCACACACACACTGATCACTTACTATATCACTCTTCGTCTTCTGACTCACCCTTCCCTTCATTTAATGAATAGTCGACCGGTTTGGGAGCTTCGGGGGAAGGACACTGAAGGAATAGTGACCCAAGACTTTTGATCGTCTGTAACACGCCGGGGATGTTTCTTTATCCCGCCGCAGCTTCGCAGATGGTAGTAGGGCGCGCCCGCACGCTCTATGCTCTTCCCTAGGCGATGAAGCTCGTCTCCTATTGATAGGAGTTCCAGGGGCCTTGTGTTAAGCATATATTAGTTGCTCTCTCTTTCGATTGAGCGTTGATACCCCAAAGGTCTCGCCTCAGCCGGCGCGCTACACGGCGGAGCCACTACTCTTCGGGGCGCTGAGCAGCTTCGCACCTCAACCCGGCCATTCTCGAGGAGCAACAATGGTTGACTCAATACTAACTCCCCTACTTACTACTTAAAGGCAGCCGACCTTCCTTTGCGAAGATTAGAGTAGAAGAACTTCGTGACGGCGAAAGGTACCGCCGGAGCAAAGCAGTCCTTTTATCCAGAGACTGACTTCTTTCTTTTTTTATGATTAATCGGGGATCCTCTTCAACTATTTCTTACTTGACTTGTTGCTGTAGCTGTTATTGGAAACAGGACCTGTAACATCCACTTAGAGTAGTTTAGAGAGTGGAGTGACTGACTCTCGGGTGAGAGGCAGGGAGCAAAGCTTCTTCAGAGTAGCCTACGTGTGTGTAGTAGCCCTTTCCTAGTAGCTTAGTAGCTCTTTCCTCTGTTTAGGAATGGTTATGAGGTCTTGATTGCACGGGAAAAGTGAAAGTCAAGGTTAGCCAAAAGTGGAAGTAAAGGTTAGCCTTCCTTAGGAGCTTCAACCCCGGAATGGAGCTTTCAAGGTTTTTATTCCTAAGTCCGGTTGTTACGAGTGGGAATACATACCCTGTTGCGTATATAAGCAGTGATCGCTTGCTGTCTCCTTTGCGAGTGGTGCAAACAGTTAACGAAATGGGAACAGGCACAGTCCTTTTCTCAATGGGATTGGTTCGAGCGGCAGAGGCTTTCTCAGAGGCACTATCTTTCAGAACAGAAGAGGATCAGTGTTTCGATTTGAGACTGGGACGTCTTCTCCCTCGCACTTAAGTGAGCTGCCCCACGGCAAACTTCTAATGAATCACGGACTTTCTTAAACATTCGAAAAAATTCGATTGATTGATACGAGTTTCTTTTTCTGTTACGATGGATCGACGAAAGACTGGCCCAATAGCTGCTTCAGCGGCTGCAATAGCTACACTGTGGATGGCAAGGCCGAAGTGAAATAGTGATTCTGACTATCCCTTTGTTGTGGTTTTTTTTAACTCTTCAATCATCTGATTAGATTATCATTGTGCGGGAAGCTCACTCGTCCCTCTGTTCTATGTCGGAGCCATTCTTGGGCTGCTCATCCTACCTGATCGCTTCGGCTTACCGGGATCTTTGGCTTTTTGGCTTCCTTGCCTGCTTTCTCCTAGCCCTCCCTACCGTCGCTCTCTGTTATCGATCTCTGCATCACCATCGTCTCTTGAACGACCGGGGTCCTCTCTCCCCCTAAAACCCCAAGCTTCGAGTTTCCTTCGCCCAATCAGTCGTGCAAGACATTAGAGATTCGTAATGGTTGTTGCGTAGCTGCCATCTTGTTCTAGTTCCCCCATTTTCCTTTTTATGCCACTCCATTTCTGTGAAAGAGATTGATTGTTGGTCTCTGGTGGTGTTTGCTTTTCTTGAAACTTGAAAACCTGACGAAGATGCGCTTGCTCTTTCCCAACAAACGGAGGCGGAAAAGCCGTAGTGCGTTAGCACACACTGTAGTTTTTCAGCTCGTTTTGAAGCAGGGAAGGGAAAGGCTTACCGAACATGCCCGGCCCTAACTGAGTTAATTGATCAATCACCACCGCTACTTTGACTCTAGAACAGAAAGGAAGAAGCGGAACATTTAATAGTTGCAATCACCTATGTCCTAACAGCAACACCGAGTGTACCTTTAGAACGACTTGCCCTCGAGTACAGGCTAACCAAAAGTACTGCGCGTTAGTTCACAGTTCGGCAAGCAAAGCAAACGGGAATCCATCAAGACGCTGCATTTAAAGAAGTGATCTACGACCTTCCCTCATTGTTTTAGAACTGTTGCTCTTAGAAGTCCAAGAAAGCCCTAGAGCACGGAAAATTCATATCCTAGCAACACCTTCTCCCCGGAACCAGAACAAGACAGATTGTCTTTGATCCGCTTTAACAACGGTTTGATAGAAAGAGCGAATAACCTTACTTGAAAGAGAAAGAGTACAGGCTGCTGCTTCAGGTGGATTGATCAAAGTAGCCTTCTAAAATGCCCTGAACCCGACTCGCTTACTGTGCGAGCTACAAGAGCGAGCCAGCTTAAATGATGGAAAGAGCTTTCAAACAAATAAAGAGCTTTAATAACTGAAAGAGGGACTTGACGTAAGAAAAAGCCCTGTGACTGACTTAACTTTCACTACCGTCCAAGCCTAGTCTCTCTGACCTCCACTGCCCTAAGAGAATCAAACTCTGATCTCTGAACTGCCTTCCGAAAGGAATGTTATTATCTACGACCCCCGAGAGCCATCACTTCCAATCGCCTAACGTAGCATTCATACTACTAAATGAAACCTATTGTCTCATTCTTCTCTGAGAAACCCAATCCTTTTTTCGTAGTTTTCATATAGTAGTGTCCCGCAGTAAGCAAAGCTCAAGAATTCATATTAGTCGTCCTCCCGTCAACAATCGTTATCCCTGCCTGTAGCACATCTCCTTCCCTTGTCTTTATCATTGGTCTAAGCTGTCCGCCTGTCCGCTCTCTCTCTTGCTTGGTCGATCTCCTTCCCTGAATTGAGTACTGATGCGCGTTGGAGCAATCAAAGGGCTGGCATTAGCTTACTCGCTTATCCCTTGTTGCTTGCTTTCCTTCTTTTATCTATTCTATCTCTTGCTTCCCTTTCCTGTCATCGGTCGATAGGTGCATAGGCGATAGTGGCTTCGGTAAGCATTCCTGTGTTAAGCCAATCAGGTAAGCGAAGATTGCTGTGTTAATGTGTAAAGCAAAGAGGTAGGCAGCAATCAGTACACGAATCCCTTCCTTAGCACAAGCACTAAGTAAGCAAGCTACCTTGTAAATAGTTCCCCTTCTCTTAATGACTCTTCTTCTTTCCGTTGTACTCTCTGGCAAGCTCTTTCCTTTTTTCTGTTCATCCTCTTTTATTTTTTGCTTGTTTATCGAAAACAGCCTTTCTTTTGTAAGCCTACGCTCTCTTTGAAATCCTCTTTTCTGTAAGCAGAAGGCCGGCCTGTGAAAGCAATCAGATATAGGGAACAAGAAAACGGCTGCGGTAAGTCAGTGACGGAGCCTCGCTTTGGAGAATTCCTTGAGTTCAGGACTCGCGCTAGTTGGCCTATTTGATTGTTGCTTCAGGCAGATCAGATAAAGGAAGCAAGAAATCCGTTGCTTGTTCGCTGAGGGAGTTTCTTCTTTGTCTAAGGCGGGGCGGGTGGTCTACGATCAGCTAGCTCAGCCGTTGCTTGGTTGCATGGGGCGCTAACGCCCTTATGATTAGAGTAGGCCTTTTCTTGCTGCGTTAGCGCAGTAGTTTGATTGCTGGGGTTAGCAGTGAAAGAAAGAGCCCGGCATTCATTTCTTCATGCATATTCATAGCTGAGTCTACTAAAAGAGGGACCAGCCTCATCGTGGTGATTAGAGGACACCTCTGATCGTTCACCTCTAATGTGACACGTTCCCTCCCAGTTATATGATCAACGGGATCAGTCGGCTAGAGAGCGGGGCTATTCTTCTTCCGGGAAGGCAAAGTCGTCCCCTCTACTGACCGAACCCTCAGTTCGGAGGTCTTCGTCAACATGTTACGAGGCTCCAGTCTTCGGCGGGTCACCATTACTTGACTTAGAAAGGCGAACATCTGGGCAAGGGAAAGCGCAGTGCGCCCGGTGCAAATTGGTTTTTTTGGTTATTCATGATCTACCAATCAGAATGGAGGGTCCTACCTACGTACATGATTGATAGAATCACTACGTAGGGGGGGCGGTCAACTTGATGCGGGAGAGGCATGAGTGCAGTTCGATCTTGTGGTGTATTCGTTTGTAGTGAGTAGGGCTGTTTATCGTTGATCAGTTCGCCTCCGCTCTATTGAAAGGTCTCCATTCCTACGGCGGTTTTGTCAACGAACGCGTCTCGGGCCGGATTGACTAACCTAACCCTTAAGGCTATGGCAACGGCCATAGTTGGGTGCTCTGCTTTAGTGTGATTGACGAAGGCTAGGCTAGGTAATACCCAAAACAAATGAAAAGAGATCGGGGTCGATAGTTGGCAAGGAACTTGATCCCCCCCCCTAACATAAGGGGCAGCTGCGGTCGATCCAGGGAATGGAGGGGCCCTTTTACCAAGTCTACCAGATAGAAGATGATAGAGGGCCAACTATCGTTGCGTTGCACAAGACGGTGCCGTCTCACTTCGAGTTCCTTCCTTATTAGTCAAATCTGATGATACGCCTCGGCTTCAGCTGCCTGCTAGGTGATCGAAATCGCTCAGGTCAGTGAGGACTCACTCACCCACCTACTCCTTCTCTATCTAATAGTTTTTTCTATCTACAACATTCAAAAGGCGACCCGCCGCGCCGGGCTATAAGATAAGATACAGCTGTTGTACTACTTGACTGGTAAGAAAGAGCTGCAGTAAGAACTGGAAGACTGAAGTATGTACTGTAACCCTCTCTTCCGCTACTGGTGGACTGTTGCACAGAAAGGCCGACAGAAGCAACGTTTCTTAGCGCGTTTTTCAAGCGCTTAGCTTCTGCTAGCGGCGGGCGGCAAGGCCATAAAGTCAGTTCAGTTGCAAGCCTAAGCCAAGAAGGTACGAACGAAGTGACGGGCCCCCTTACTCTAATTCTAATAGGGGCGGCTTTCTTTTGGTAGTAATTGCGAACATCTCTCCTCTTCTCTTAGCGTGCACAGTTTGCTTGCATGCCGCCTTAGGCACATCTCTCTTTCTTAGTTTCACGCTGGCCTAATGAAAGTCAGTCTTTTAGTAAGCGTATATAAGCAGCTGTTTAGTTATTAAGCAATTCTTTAGTGGCCGCACCGAAAGCCCTCTCCTTTCAGTCGAGTAGGTTCCGGTTGGTTGAAGATGATATTACGCGGCGTTCAGAACCAGCCTTGAAGTGAATGAATTAGAAAGAACGAAGAAGTAAGGAAATGAGACGACTCTTTCTTGAACTATTTCATAAACAGATCTTCCCCTCCACACCAATCACGAGTTTTTATCCATTCCTCTCGTATATCGTCGTAACGCCCTTAATGATCGGTTTTGAAAAAGACTTTTCATGTCATTCCCATTTAGGTCCGATTCGGATCCCTCCGTTGTTTCCTTTTCCTCCCGAACCTTTTCCTCGAAATGAGAAAGAAGATGGTACACTCGAATTGTATTATTTAAGTGCTTATTGCTTGCCAAAGATCCTACTTCTACAATTGGTAGGTCACCGGGTTATTCAAATAAGTCGTGTTTTCTGTGGTTTTCCCATGTTACAACTTCCGTACCAATTCGATCGATCCGGAATGGATCGGTTAAACATTCCATTAGGGAGCCCGGTCTTGACTCTTCTGTGTGGTATTCATTCTCGTTCGGCTCTTGGAATCACATCCAGCAGTGGTTGGAACAGCTCGCAAAATCCAACCACTTCACCTACTTCATTGCCCCCAACCGTTTCCCGTACCTCTATTGAAACAGAATGGTTTCATGTTCCTTCATCGATTGGTTATTCCTCTCCGTTCGTATCTCCTTCTCCAATTTCGGTCTCGATTAGTTCACAAGATTGAATGGCCAAGTCCTAAACGGCCTCGATTCGATTGTTTTCCAAGAATGTTGAGCCGGGTATGTAAGCCATGTATCTGGGAGGAACTTCAAAGAAGGGCTTTCGGTTTTTTGCACCCTGTTTTGGTCTTGCAGCTAAGAATTTATATAAATTCTTAAAAATACAACCTCTTCTTGTTTGAATAATTTGACGTTGAACCCAGCGAAGCGATGAAACAAGCAACGGCCCCATTAGCCATTAGTAGTAAGTATAGATGCCCCTACTCGAGTAAGGCGCGCGCCAGAACTGAACAAGCAACGGCTAGCGCGCCCTGTAGTTTTCTCGCTTGTTGAGTAAGGCTTTTCTTCGCTTAGTAAGGCCTTTTCTTTTCAGGAGTGCGCTAGCGAGCTGGGGCTCTTGATCCCGTTGGTTGAGCGAGCGAGTATTCCTCCTCAGAGCGATCCCCTATTGCTCATTTAGACCTATCACCCGCCTCAGCAGGGATGATAGACTACCCCACCCCAACCACTCTGATGGATGCCTTACCCGATTCGGATTGAGGGACCGGCGTTCTTCTCCAACCTTATTCATTCTATAGGGCGAGTGACTTCGCGCCTCTCCCGCTGCTTCATTCTCTCCCGAAAATTCTCAATTCCGTCGATATAGAGGCTATAGCCCACCTTTTCCGAGTCAAGTGTTTGGGCCGATCCCACTGATAAAACAAATAAAGGAGGGGCTTTCTTTATGTGGTGGACTCCGCCGGCTTCCACCCGTGGATCTGCCGGCAAAGAGATCTCGATCCCAGGAGTACTCCTATCTTTCCCTAACCTGGCTGATGGAAAGATGCTTGGTTCAGTCGTTTCTATGCCCCTTTGTCCAGAGGGAGGGATCTATTCCCGAATGGCTGACTCACCGATAAAGCTGGCAGGGGAGGCATTTCCTCTGGGAGGGATGAAAGAAGCAGAGATATTAGACTCAGCCCGAGCTTGAAATTGAACTTACCAATGCCGGATAGGAATTGATAACGGGAGAGGACAGCCACAGCCCATCCGATGATCGAATCGGGATCACCCACCCCTCCGATATGATTTACCAATGGAAGCAAGCTAAAGCTACCTTCCATGAGTGAAACTCCCAGGGCTCATGGCATGCTTTCATCCTAAAGCATGTTGAGCCTATATTGGTACTAGCCCGGACCAACCTCACTCTCTCTTTCTGCGTGCACTGCTTCTTCATCAGCAGGTAGGGAATTCGAGACTCCGGCCTCACCCGACCTTGGCTGGCCTATTACCACTGATTGGGTGCAAGCGGCGCTCCTTCCTTTGTTCATCTTTGTTGTTTCGGTCGGTGAGTTCCTCTCCCGGTGGTCGAGCTGATCGTAGAGCACTCTCTCCCTATCAACATTAGGGAACCAGCTTCGAAAAGCAGGCTGGCTGGAACCAAACCCTTCGAAATAAATAGGGGTGGCTCGCTTACAGCACTAACCCACCCACTTTCAACCCGCTTTCTATTATTTCAGGATTGCTGGCCCTATATCATTGAAGCTTCCCTGCTTTCCCTTATCAATTAAGAACCACACCCTCTCTCTGAATAATAAGTCTCTAGTGGTGCTTCTCCTAGAAAAAGCCAAATTATCGATCCTTTATTCTCCCCCTTCTTTTGTAATATAATGGATTTGAATCTACTCCAAAATCTGGATATCGATGCTTTTCCCAACCCAGTATGAGAGAAGTGAAACCTTAGTAGTAGGCAGTCTATCACCTATCCCCTTTAACGTATATGATCTAGTATGTATGAGGGTAATTGGATGCAACCGATAGGTATGGGGGTGAATTCTTTCATAAACCGTAAATGGTGGATTTGCGATGCTTGGTTGAGATAATCGATTCCCTGATAGTTGAGTCTGATCATCGATTCCCTCATGGAGCAGGTAATGAGAGTATATGCATTTGATGGGGGAGTATATCCAACCATTGCCTCGTGTAAGAGTCTGCTCATGGTTGCCTTTTTCGATGATGCTTGGTGATAGTTCCCCTTATCCTCCCCTCTGCGGCCCTCATCCACTAGTGTCTGCTCTCGCCCCATTAGATGGTGCTGGGGGAGGGGGACTTGAATGAATATACGGGCCCGGGCACTCTTATTCTCATTTGCCGATTCTCTATTCACTGGAGGTGGGCACTATAACTTTGGGGAGGTAGTCTGTATTGGGATATACGGGAAGGGCAATAGGGTCGGCACTATAAAGCTATGACTTATTGCTGATTGCGGATTCTATATCTACTGGTGGGCGGACTAGATTTGATGATCATGATTTCTCGTAACTGAAGCTCCGGGAGTTGGAGGCGTATAATCCCTCGCTAATAATATACGGGGCCGGGGGTCGATAGTCTCGTAATAGAGTTTCATTCCCTCACTTGAAACTGCTTCTTCTCCATTGATTCCGGGTCTGATTCCACCTATTATTTCTTGGGGCGCCACTAGCTAATACCTAGATATAGATTCCCTACTATCATGAATTACTGCTTCACTATCTCTTCCTTCACCATCTCTTATATATAAACGTGAAAACTTAAATTCCTCTACTATTACCTACCTCAATAGTGGGCAAATCCCCCTTCCTTCCCTGGTCTTGGTTGCGCCTCTTTCCTTATCAATGCTCCGGATGGGCTCCTTTTCTATTCGATCTTATTAATAGTGGGCGCCTTTACTCGAAGTGTTGTTTGCATTAGTAAACCCGGGCGAAGATCCCTTGAGTGCCATCTATTATTCCCTTAATCCAGTTGCCACATCCCATAATCTAAGATGAGTATCCCCTTCTATTCGATTATCTGATCTTAGCTTGTTGGTTGGCCCGGGCTATCAGATAAAAGATCCTTTATTCTGCTGTTATCCACGTATTAACCCGATCCGTTTCCCTTTCTCGGGCTTCGATACGGACTAATCCTCTCCCCATCTGTGGTTGTATCTTGAATAAAAACTATTGATTAGTAGCTATTTCCACTCATCAGACAGCCCGGGGCCGCGGCTTCTTGCCACTATTACTAATAGCTAATCCGATCCTCCCTTCCCTTCTGAACCTGCGGATGAAATCCCTTCCAGAGGGGTAGTGGCGGTTTAAGGAGCATGTCTTTCTATTTGGGTAGTTGTGGGTAGAGTGGAAGGTCCGGGGTGGATTCTAAAACGTAGATAGTAGCAGTTTTGTTGGTTGGTTCGTTAATGGGTACAATGAACGGGTGTGAAGATATGGTTAAGTATCAAATGATTAGAGTCTGGATCAAAATATTGAGTTTCAATTCATCTAATCAGTAGGGTGGGTTTCTTTTAGTAGGCATGCTCCCTGTCTATGCCTACCCGGCCCAACCCCCCTTTGAATAGTGTCCTCTCTATTGCCGCTCCTTCCAATTGATAGGGCTGTCTAGTGATACTAGTGGCAAGAATCCCCTACTATGACTATTCAAGCACTTGGGCTATAAGTATCGAATGAAAGGTATAGGTATGAGTACATATATCGTTTTAATGGATCCTCTTGATTGGATGGATTCCCTTTATTCGATTCCATCCATTTAATTGGATTCCATTATTCCAGTATTGGAATCTGTCCCCTATTCCATTTCATTCTATTCTATCCTATTCCCCGCTCTATAAATAAATAGATGCTATATCCTATTCCCTTGTATCCCATCATTTATTCGATACAATGGAATTGGGTATGAGTATCAACTAGAAAGTATAGGTATGAGTATGTGTATCATTGTATCCCATCTCATTGATTGGATCCAATTCCTTTATCTCCGGTGGCTTTCAATCTTTTCCATCGGGTTTCGGAAAGAACCTAGTAGCATCCCTTTTCAATTCCCGCATCGTGACTCCTCCGTAGACCAGTCTATTATATACGTATTAACAACCCCCAACCCCTACTATAAAGAAAGGGGCTTTATTTCAAGTGTAGTTACTAGTCCCTTTCCCTAATAGGAGGGATGGAGAAGGTAGTGGTATGATTCCACCAGGTGAGAAGGCCACAAGAACATGACGGAACCAATGCCGGTTATACCCAGGTAGCTTGTCTCCTTCGGCGCAGTTGAATAACGCCGGTACCCCGCACCCCGTAAGCGTAATGAAACTCTTAACGAAGTGCAGTTTACGGATCGTAACACAGGCATCCAAGCCACGCTAAATCGGGTTGACCGTATCATTTTAACAGATACAGGGGATAAGTCCCGCTCCAGAATTAGGGCGGCCATTAGGCTGCCAAAGCCCCGATATAAGAAGTTAGCGTCTTAGCTAGGCGCCGGCAGGCCCAACTGGTCCATAATATCCCTATAAACCTTCGCAACCTTATCGTCTCCTATGACGATATCATCGCCTAGAAGAGCGTAATTGCGAAAAGTCCGACCGGGGTATACCTGTTCGGCACTGTACCACACAATTACATGATGGCACAATGCGAAAAGAGGCCAAGAAGAAAGATAGCCAAGGGGTTGCCCAGCATTGAAACACACAAACTTTGGACCAACACGACGATCTTTACTCGCCGGGGCCGAAAAGACATTCGTGCCAAGGCCAGAAACAACCCATGCAAAAGCAACTAAATAATTCCAGATCGCTGAAATTCTGACAGCTTGCACATTGAGAGGGAAGCGATCAGTTGCAGAAGACAAATCATAACTAAATAAACAACATGTCTTCCGAAGACGCGAAAGCGGCTTCAACTGATCAAAAGTCCCGTCCATAGGGATGCGAGACAACACTTCCATACACCAATCATGGGCAGGTCGAAGCAGAGCCTGTTTAAGGGCATTAGGTATCGCAAATACACGAACCTTACCTGCTCCTTCCTCCTTAAACCCGAATCTCCCTACAGGGTACATTGGTTGAAGCTCATCATCACTAAATCCTCCACCGCATCGCTTAAGAATGTCCATACATGTGCCATAAGCAAATGTAAGGAGACCACTTAAAGCGGCTGCGGCCCGACAATAGATAGAATCCACTGAAGCAACATGTTGATATATACTCCAGGGAAACGATCCAAAATCAGGAGAGTCAACCCGGGCAGTCAACTGACGGAAAATAGAAGTAACAGAAGAGCGGTACAATGTACCGAGAGGCCCAATCTCTGAAATCCATCGTGAATGGCCATAATCGGCTAGGACTCGAAGGACAGATTTTATCTTCCCCAAGAATAGAAGCCTTATCCCAAAGGGAGACAGCAAATATCTCCCAGATCATGCGGTGGAATGGCGATTTAACAAAGCCACTCACACCCACTGCGGAATCCTTAACAGGAGATGATGACCATTGAGGTACCCACCGAAGTCCAAGATTCATTGGAATCTTAAGAGCATGTGCGCCGGAAGGCGCTCCTCACGAGATCCAATGCAATCGCCCCTAGTGAATTAAATAAATCCACAGGGACAGAGGATGGCTTCCAACCAATGGAATCATACCCAAAACCACCTTTCTTTCTAACAAGGATCAGTTTGGATATAGAAAAGAATTCAAGGTAGAAGCGAACCAACTGATCCGCCTCACCATCTCTCCTCATTATCTTCTTTCTATGAAATGAGGGAATGCATCTAGGGATTCCCGAGCGGTTAAGTGAGACGGGGAATGGAGACCGGTAAATGAATCTGTTTTGATGAATTACCGTAAAATCGTTGGAGACAAACCGCACTAGACTTTATGTAAAATGCGGTTCCCAACCATCCCATTTTCTTCCTAGTCTGACAAACCCATCGGGCGAACAAGTAAGAGGCAATACAACGTTCCTTGGTCAAGCGGCTGAAGAGGCATAGTTGAACTTTTATGAAAAGTCAAACTATACGCCGAGGTTTGGAACACTTTGCCACCTACGCACTGAGCACCGTTCCAAAATGGAAAATAAAGCACGATAAGAAAAATTTTCATTTTGTTTCATTGTTGCCTAATTCATTCTTGTCGCGGTGGGCAGAACGTAAGCCTCGCCCTATTCAAGAAAGTTTCCTTCCTCGAGGGGGGGGGCATCCCAGTTTGCCAAACCAGGATTTCTATTCCTCTTACTGGACGACCCGACTTGATCACAAGTCGCCGAGAAACGATTGGCGTCTCCCAAGTAATACATCTCTGCCTACTTGGGCGCGCCACAGACACATCGAACAAGAACTTTGAGAACTATCCGACTATAACTTAGTAAAGTTACGTCAGATACCCAAAGGGTGCTCAGGATGCGCGGCGGTTGGCTAAACCGCCCACCCGGGAAGGCAATGAACCTTCCCCAGGTGCCTTACATAAGCTAATAGGCCTAAAATGGGAAAAAGAAGCAGGATCCTCTATTTTAGGGATTAAAGTAATGATGGTGGCATTAATAGCTCTAGGCGCTCGTTTAGAGCCCTGAAGAATTCCACAATCGCCTTGTGAAGGTCTTCTTTTTGAATCTCCCAGCAGCCAATGTTCTAATGACCAGAAAACCAGTCTGGACCCGGAGCTCCATCTGCTTCCATATTCCAAACAGCTTCCTTTATTTCATCCAGTGTTGGAAGGGCTGTCAGGTCAGAGTCGCGTTGTCCTCTTCAGTAATGAAACTGGGAATACAGGGTGGTCGTAGATCACTCATCTTTAACATGGGAATCCGAAGAGAGGTTGAAATAACTCCACGGCTCCGGCTTTGATTCTCTCCCGATCTTCCACCCAAGAATTTTCCTCCTACTTTATTCTCCTGATGTGGCTTCTTCTTTTTCTCTGCATGACAGTCAAGTGAAAGAACTTAGTGTTCTTTTCACCTTCAGCCAACCATTTCACCCTGGACTTCTGCCTCCAAAAGGTCTCTTCCTGAAGTAGAGTTTGCTGATACATAACTTTAGCATCTCTGAGCTTCCTGAGATTTTCATCACAGTTATTCACTTCTAAGTCGTGCTCTCTAGCCAAGACGTCGTCTTCTGCATTTCTGACATTCTGGAAGACATTACCAAATACATTACGATTCCATACTTTTGAGTCTTCTTTAAGTCTTCTTAACTTGAAGGCGAATTTGCTTAGTTCACTCCCATAAGCTGGACCATCCCAGGATTGTTTAACCATATATAAAAATGGATCGTGAGACAGCCACATTTTATGAAATTTAAAACTACCCTAAACTGAGAAGCTTCAAAATTGATGAGAAGAGGGGCATGGTCGGAAGAGAGCCTTGCCAAATGCTGCACTTTCAGGTTGTTCAGTGAGTTCACCCACTCCTTGTGTTGAAGAACCCTGTCCAATCTGGCCCAGATAGACCTTGCACCTTCTTGGTTATTACACCAAGTTCATTTTCTACCAGCGAAGCCACCATCCACTAGCCCCAGATTTTCAACACAACTACGAAACTCATAGATAGCATTTTAGTCCGGACCCGCACCCCCAATCTTCTCATTCGGATTTTTGATGATATTTAAATCACCAGCAATCATCCAGGGAATAGAAAGTGACTGAGCAATAGCATGCGTTTCCTCCCAAAGCAACCTCCTTTCTACTCTGTTGCATTTAGCATATATGAATGATGCACAGAAAAA
This sequence comes from Telopea speciosissima, assembly GCF_018873765.1. Taxonomy (NCBI): domain Eukaryota; kingdom Viridiplantae; phylum Streptophyta; class Magnoliopsida; order Proteales; family Proteaceae; genus Telopea; species Telopea speciosissima. The sequence goes on along the minus strand of NW_025317348.1, from coordinate 674,211 downwards.
TCCATTCAGAGGTTTATATCGTACCTTAAGAGAGAGAATCTGATCTGCTACAACCGAGTCAAGCACTTCGATGCATTCATCCCAGAAAACCCATATTTTATTGCCGAAATTCTCATTAGTGATGGTAATAGAAGATTGCCTCAATCTTATATTAATTCTTAAACATTCTTTTGCATTGATCATAGGCTCTGAGATGGCTACTATACAGCATCTATTCTGGCGAATCCACTCCTTTAATCTACGGCCTTACTCCAATAGGGGGGGCTTAGTCGCCCGCCTGATGTTCCATACCAGAACGCTATCCATTAATTGGATAGCTTTGCTCTGCCTCATCTGTGGTCCTAACTTTGGACCTAGTAAGCATCCCTTTCCCCAACTTCTGAAGCAGCAGCCTCTTTCTGGATTTCTTGGCATTGTCTTCAAACAGACCTTCATCTTCATCTCCTGACATCTCTACTCCGTAAACATTCGTAACCAAGTTGTTAACCGTCTTTTCTCTCGAGAGAGTTTTTTTAGCTTCTCAATAGCCTGATCGAGAGTTAGATTGTTAACCCAATCTTCAAGAATCTCGGCTTTATTAGGGCTGCATAAAGGGGAACTTTTTTAACTTTTTAAGCCCCTCTTCAGCATCTCAAAATGATCACCCTCCATAGCTGCATCCACAGGATTATCTTTGAGAATAGCTTCACGTCGAGTTCTCTCTACTGTCCGACGTTGGTCCTCCTCCTCAGAGATGAAACTCACTGGTGTAACTGCATCCCCATCTAGATGCTTACCAAACTCAGTCTTCTCCTGCAGAGAGTCGTTCACCACTATCAACTCATTAGGATCATTCCTCAAGGAATCATTTATTTTGGCTCCATCTTTCCCTGTGTCTATTGAAGTTGCAGTAGTTTGATTTCCCTCTGATCTGTCCTTATCCTTCCCCGCTTCAGTAACAGCAGTCTTTATTAACTTCTCCAATCCAAGAGCATTCTCCGACGACGTTGCACCCATATCTTTGTTTTTATCTTCTTGCAAAACGAGCTCTGAACTTTCTTTCTCTTATTTGTAGAATTGATCTTGGATGTGAATGTCTTTTGCACCCATTGCTTAGTAGAGATCTTTTCGACCTTTTTGGCTTTAAGACGACAGTTCGAGAGATCATGGCCTTGCTTGCGACAGAAACTACAGAAACCAGGAACTTTTTCGTATATTATCTGCTGCCATCTCCCTAACTTACCACACTTGCCCATTCCAATCCAGATCTTCTCTGGTCTCGGCTTCTCTAGATCATTCTCAACGCAACCCCTAGCGTAGCTAGGTCTCGAGAGTCTTTTAGTCGGCCCGTCAATCTTCAAAACTTTTCCGATAGCTCCTGCAATAGATCTGAGGCATGATTCATTAAAGAAATTCAAAGGAAGATGAGGGAGAGAGATCCACACCGGTGCCAATGCAGATTCAGTTGCTGGATTAAACCAAGGCGTCCAACGAAAGAAACGAGCCCATTAATGACCCAGATCTCCTTCGTCCAAGCCTTTATAAAATCTTCCTTGGAGGAAAATCTGATCATAACGTGCCTAGGGTCCATCAACCCCACTTGCACTGCTGTTGTGATCATCCATTTTTCTCTAAGATGGGCCTTAATCGGAAGGACGACTTGAATAAAATTTTGCGATCAGGCAATACTGTAGAGGGTGGTCGTAGATCAGCTCGACCATCCCTTGATCCTAACCCCCCTATTGACGTAAAGGGCGACAGCTAGCTCGACCAGCCGGACAACAAGTAAAGGGGCGTAGGTAATGGAACAGATAGTGCCGGCACCGGTAGGGCTTGCTCCACCTCTATCGAATCGATTGGATCCTCCCGATTCTCCTCATCATTTTCGTCACGGACCTTGCTCTTTCATAGCGATTCAATCTTGGCTATGACACGAGGCAAAAAAAAAATGTATTTTTCGTGTTCCAATCTCATTATGTCCCATGTCCTTCTCCAAGGAGTATAGAAATGAGGAGGTGCATTGCCGATAGCAAGGGCACTAAACTTACAATTTGGAATAACCGAACGGGGCAGCAAAAGGACTGACGAGGTGGCTCTCGTCGAGCTTGTTGATCCGGAATTTAACTTACCCTAATAAAAAAGGCTTTCCAAACCACAACAAGGTAGCCCAAAGTCAGAACGATGCACATCAGAACATAGAGTCCGATCACCAGCAGAGTGATGACTTTCAGGAAGGCTACGAAACCGATTCCTGCGTTGCACAATTGTTCAGGGTCACCGGTACCACCCGTCTTGCACGACCAACGAATAGCATATTCTCAGATTTCCCGTAGAATAATATACACTGGTGAAGTCGTAGGCGACCGATTCATTCGAGTGGCGTAGCAGCAGCTAGTCCAGCCTTTGAAGCCTCAATCCCTCGCTAAATTGGGACGGGATATGATAGAACCTTCTTTAGGATGAAACCTCCCGTCTTCAGAGATATGTAGTACGCTCGAAATCCCGAAATGCCTTCCTCTTCTCCAGCAGCGGCGGAGTTGCTTATGAAAACCTTGAAATCCTGATATGATAGATCTGTTGCGGACGGACCCGCCCTTGAGAGATGTTTTCGTGAAGGACGACAACCACGGGGAAGAAGAGCTCCATGAAAGAACTCCTGGTTTCTCGGTTGTGATCGTAGACCACCCTCCCCCGATATTTTTCTATTCCTTTTCGTTCCTGTTTAACCAACCATCGGGCTTTGAGCTATCCCGTATCGTAGAGAGAAGAGAGGCATTCACATTCGGGAGCTCACAGAGCTTTCTCTCCTAGTGTAGCGGCGAAGGGAACAAGTTGCCGGAACTTCAACAGCGAGTTCGTCCATTGCTCGGGTAGGACGATAACAGATTGAACGAGAACCTAGACGAGAGATAGATGCCTGTTGCCCTCTGTCGTGAGCTACCCATGGAGACGGCCGACATGCTGCGATCAAATGACTAAGACTAGGTTAGGTACGCAGCTTTTTCTCTTTTCCTGAACCCCTGACTGCTGCCCTGATCTTAGCAAATCCGAGAGCGATCAGCGAGAAGAAAGAGCCACATGCGGAACACTTGATTATTTAAGCTCAAACACCCCGTTGGAACGAGGGCAGTCTTCCAGCTCTAGTTCACACCGGAGGGAACCCTAAAGATGAAAGCACCCAAACATCGATTGGGGAGGGGGGGTAGCAGTGGTGGTAGTTCCCCAGAGCCCCACTGCCCCCCCGACCACCGATCGGGGGAAAGCGTCACGTGAACAACAAGGTGAGAAAGAGAGGCGACCCAACATAACTAACAAAACTGCTTGTTGAGGTAGCTACCTACCCTTGAGTCGAGAGGAATAAGAGGATCCAGCCAGTAAGGGAAATTCCATTGAATTCAACACTGTCTCAATGTGAAGCAGCACCCTTCCTTTTTTTTTCGTCTGAATATTCAGGAGCTAAGACCATTCCAATGCCCCTTTTCGCCATGCATAAACTGAACCGGATAAGCAAGCACGAAAATTAAAGCTTCTATAAAGACGGATACGCCCAATACATCGAAACTCATTGCCCATGGATAAAGACCGTTTCGACATCAAAAACAACAAAAACTAAAGCAGTAATAGCGGATTCGGAATTGTAACCAAGCATCCCCATTGGTTCTATACCCGATTCATAACTAGAGCATGCAGCCGATAATGGAGACAGATATATAGAAAGTGTGCAGTGATGGATCTTTATAGGTAGCCAGTCTTTACAACACTCGGCCCAAGCGAGAACCAAGCAAGTCCATAAGCGAAGAAGAAAGTCCTGAGCGCTAGCTGATCGTAGACCACCGTTGCTTGTTCGCGGAAGGACTTGCTTCTTTCTGGCGCGCGTCAGCGCTTATGGAGCAATCAAACTACTGCGCGTTAGCGCCGCGCTAGCAGCAATCAAACTACTGCGCGTGCTAACGCGCCCCATGCAACCAAGCAACGGCTGAGCTAGCTGATCGTAGAGCACCGTTGCCTTGACTCTGTTAGGGGCGAAGTAGTTTGATTGCTGGATGCGCTACCGCGCTTTACTTACTCTAAAGGGCGCGCTAGCCGTTGCTTGGTTCTGGCGCGCTAGCGCTCAGGACTTTCTTCTTCGCTGAGGGAGTGGATTCTTTGCTCCCATGCCTTTCTTGGTCGGACCAACCCAACCGGCGATTTCCGACAAGTCTTTCTGAATTTTTAGAGCATGAAGCGGAACTACAGGGATGAAATAAAAAGTGTTTCTTACGATTACGCCCAACAGCCCACTTGAGCAATTTGCCATTCTCCCATTGATTCCTATGAATATAGGAAACTTGTATTTATCATTCACAAATCCATCTTTGTCTATGCTGCTAACTCTCAGTTTGGTCCTACTTCTGGTTCATTTTGTTACTAAAAACGGAGGGGGAAACTCAGTACCAAATGCTTGGCAATCCTTGGTAGAGCTTATTCATGATTTCGTGCCGAACCCGGTAAACGAACAAATAGGTGGTCTTTCCGGAAATGTTAAACAAAAGTTTTCCCCTCGCATCTCGGTCACTTTTACTTTTTCGTTATTTCGTAATCCCCAGGGTATGATACCTTATAGCTTCACAGTTACAAGTCATTTTCTCATTACTTTGGGTCTCTCATTTCCGATTTTTATTGGCATTACTATTGTGGGATTTCAAAGAAATGGGCTTCATTTTTTAAGCTTCTCATTACCCGCAGGAGTCCCACTGCCGTTAGCACCTTTTTTAGTACTCCTTGAGCTAATCCCTCATTGTTTTCGCGCATTAAGCTCAGGAATACGTTTATTTGCTAATATGATGGCCGGTCATAGTTCAGTAAAGATTTTAAGTGGGTCCGCTTGGACTATGCTATGTATGAATGATATTTTATATTTCATAGGAGATCCTGGTCCTTTATTTATAGTTCTTGCATTAACCGGTCCGGAATTAGGTGTAGCTATATCACAAGCTCATGTTTCTACGATCTCAATCTGTATTTACTTGAATGATGCTACAAATCTCCATCAAAGTGGTTAAAAATTTATAATTGAACAAAAGCGAGGGTGGTCGTAGATCAGGTGAGCTTACCGAGTTTACGAGGTGAAGGAGCGAGCGGAGGGAGCCACTTTCCCCCTTTTCGAAAAAAAAAGATTCCTAAATGGTCAAAGTCTATCTTGTCTTTACCACGAGTAATTTTCCTTGGCTAACAAACATTGTCGTTTTGCCCAGCAAGATACGGCCAAAAAGCCGTATCGCGCTAGGCGCTCACGTTTTTTGGCTTCTTCAATTGTGTTTCTCCCTCATAGAGGAAATAAGTAAGGTGGTATACCATAATTATCCGCTTATTGGAACTCCTTCTAATGACCTATGCATTCTGTTATCATTTCCAGTTGGACGATCCGTTAATCCGGAAGAAACTCACTGTTTCCATTTTGATTTTAGGGCAGTCGCTCTGCCTTGGAGCAGATGAAGCCTTCCTTCTTTCTTATCGGTCCGCTTTGGCTCCTGATCTTGAGCTCGCTGTTCTTGGCCTTAGGCTTGGCTTCTTCTTGGAGTCCTTGCCTTTTCGAGACTTTAGGCCCTTGCCCTTGGCCTGGTCTCGACTCCCCCTGGCTAAGTACTTTCAATGACGCAGGCTAGCTGCCTGTGCCGCCCCCCCCCTATCTAGTAAGTAAAGGGACATTTTGGCGCTGGTTGGAGCCCCTTCATGAAATCGAAGAGCCGGTCCTCTTCCGTCATATCCAAAATGTCCAGGGAGAACTACGAAAGATGGCCTTCACATACTCGCGTATGGGGCCTGTTTGCTTCAGGCTCATCAACATGGCGGACCACAACCGGGCAGGAACCCTCAATTCTGCCTGAAACTCGTCCCCCAAATTGATCTAATTGCACTTCACGCTCCGCGTTCTTTACGTCTTTTGGTCCGCCACCAGAACTTGGCTGAACCATCAAGATACATGGCAGCCGTATTCACCGACGCCTCCTCGGACGTTGTCCGACAAGCCGCTCCATATCCCATTGTTCTCTAACGCCTTAGCATCTCGGGTGCCAACGAATGCCTTTGGTTTCGCTTGATTCGAACCATCTCCGTCGAGCCACTGCTTACGGCCTTCTTTAGTATGGTGACCTCGTCCGTCAGGCCACCCATTTGGGCTCGAAACACTTCCACGACCCCCTGTCCTTGGCCTTCCATCATGGTCCGCCTGACCAGCCTATCTTTCTCCAGAGAAGCCGCTCGAAATCTGTCCCTTCAGTTGTGTAACAAGGCGATCCACACGATCACGAGTCCGCTCCCGTCGAGCCTCTTCGACGGCACTAGCCTACGGGTTCTTCCCACTAGCCATGGCTTGGCCTAACCTTTGGCTCTGATACCACTTGTCAGCCGTAGGGAAACGCAATGAAGGTGTTACTCTGGCTGTTTCCCTCCTCTTTCTCTTATTCCCTTGTGACTCTTCCCATTGGTATTGATTGAAAGAGTCCGCATGAATAAGGAACTCCATTGGATGACACAGGATACACGGCAGGGCAGAAAGAAGGCTCCTCAATCTAATCAAAAAGACATCCGAAGATCTCCCAAAAAGGAATCGAAACAGAAGGGCGCTATCTTAAGGGTCCTCCCGCGAAAGCTCAATAAAGAAGCAGACCAATTAGCAAAAGAGGCCAGGCCGCCTCAGGCGGACCCTGAGAAGGTTTTGGTCGAAGCTAGAAGACGGCTGGACGAACTGAAAGACAAGATGAGAGTCATTAAGTGGGCTGTTGAGGGCGCAGGTGTCATTGTGATGCCTTGCCCTTTTTCGCTCCTGCAATCAAACTAAAGCGCTAACGAGCAATCAAACAAAGGAAAGCCTTTTTTGATATAAAATCGCTCACCCGGTGATCGTAGACCACCCTTGCTCCAGTCAATCTTTCGCCTTTATTGATATGATATAAAACAAACAAGCTTACTAACCGCGCAACGGATTTCTTGCTGGGCGTAAGTAAAATTTCGAAAGGTTTCTTGCTTGACTTTGAGAAATAAGTAGAAATAAGCGCTTATCTTTTATATTAGTAAAGGCGCGTTAGCGCAGCCAGCAAGCACTTGGGCGGAGTAAAGCTGATCGTAGAGCACCGTTGCGCTAACGCGCGCGCATCCATTTTGAAGCATGCTGCTAGCGCGCGCTGTAGTTTTTCAGCTTGCTCGCCCAGTGATCATTCTTTCTATAAGCGACGTAGCGATCCAAGAAATGCGAGCCATCCGGCTTTTTTATAGTTCCACAGCTCCTGCAACTCTACATTTGGAATAGTTCCTGCTGTGTGCCTATGCTGGTTCTTTCTTTTGCCAGGGAGAGCCCTAGGACGCTTGATAATATAGGCCGATGCCCTGTCAACTCCAGGGTCTGCGAGTAGGTCTGCTTCCAGGTCGGTGAATAGGTCCGCTCAATCTCTTTCTGTCCAATCTCCGGTGGTCACAATCCCCTAACCTGATCTCCCAGCACAATATCCATTCGTAGAAGTCCGAAAGCTCGAAAAAAAAAGAAATTGACAGCGCAGATGAAAGTCTTTCCGCGCTTGGTCCGGTAACTTCATGGCTGATGGGCGGGTACCATTCAAAGGACTAGAGTTAGGGCAGTTGATAAGGTGACAGTGGCTGGCTGTCGAGCGTGCCCCTTAAATAGCGCCCTCTTAGTAAGCAGCTTGCAGCGCTTCCCACTATGATTGATTGATGTCTTTCCTTCTTCAGTTTGCTTTCTCTCCGGGGTGCTTTCCAATGGTGATTGGTTAGAAAAGAAATCGGCAAACCCTTGCCTCGCCACAAACATCGAACCGGAAACGGTGAAAGAACTTCCCTTGCGCTTGACCTCCGCCCTGGATCGCCGGATAGCCTCTCTCATTTATGTAACTTGACCCCCAAAAATGTCCCAGAACATGAACTGCCATAATCTACTAGTGATCCCGTAACTGCTGTTGATACTTGTGAGTCAGCCAGCCTTCAAAGGAAAGAGGTACAGAACGCACTGGAACTCGAAAACTTGCCTTTTCCGTCGGCAATAGGACCACTCAATGCAACATTCAAAGAGAGGAAAGAACCGGTCTCTTTCTAAATACACTTAGGTCTGCTCCCCAAGAGGAAGGCTCTGAAAGAGAGTTCGACCTTTCCATTTGCCATTTGTTGCGCCATAAGTGAGTCAATGGGTCAATAGCCCTAGCCCTTCTGCGGGTCGTCTATCGTATCTCGTCCTTGGTCCAACTCCTTCCCTTTACTCTCTCTCTATAAAAAAAGCCCTTTCCCCGTTTTTAAATAAAAAGGTAAGCTTGTTGGGCTGGCCCTCGAACTGATGAACTGGCTCGCCTCTGTTAGTGACTAATCCTTCCGGTCAAACGCACAAGCGGGAACCTCCACTTTTCATCAAGAATTTTCGACATAATGGATAAAAAAATTTTATTTTTTCTAAAGTCAACTTTTCCTCGGCCAGCTTCCAAGTCTCAGCGGGAGACGGGGACGACTGATGGATCTACAAGATAGGACCCAACGAACAGAGCGAATGATGCGAGCGAGAAGGCAGAGCTAACTCCAGTGACGTGACAAAGCCAACCAAGACAAAGACAAACGTTCAAGACATAGTCAATTGTATTATTTCGAGGATCTTGCTTTCGAACCGTAGAAGAGCTTGTGAGCAAGGCGCTGTAAGCGATAGACAGAGCTGGCCATGGAAGAGAAAGACTTAATCATTGCGACTTCCAGGTTTAGTACCTGGAGACTGTTGCTTGTCATAATCCCACATTGATATTTGTGGACAGGATTCAGTAAAGAAGGTCAGAACTCCAATGACCGAGCGGGGAAAGACTGAAGTCTTGCAGATCCTCTTCTTAGGATCTGCAAGACTTCAGTCTACAACAGCTCAAGTTCCGATTGTGTACTTTCCCTAGTTGGCTCGCGACTGTATTATAAAGACGGCAAACCAGATTAGAGTTGTACTGATCAGAAAAGGGTAAAGTCAAACCTGGAGGTGGCTGCCGTAGTGAAGAAAGGTCTCGATGAGAGCCTAGTTGATATAAAGGCCCATGCCTTGCTGCAGCAATGGCAACAAGGAGACGAACCGTGGTAATCTTAGCAACAGGGCTGAACGTCTCCTCATAATCAAGCCCATATTGTTGAGTGAACCTCTTTGCCACTAAGCGAGCACCGGACCCCTCCTGTAAACCCCTTTTTAAAAGCCTTCTTTCTTTTTATGAGCAAGTCTTAGAGATGGGCCCGCCCAACACTTTCTTCTTTTTCATTATCCATCCATCCGAATGTGTGTGTGTTTTTTTAAATCCAATGTTTACAAATGAGAATGAAAATAGTCAAAGACGCTCTTAGTCACAGAGCCTTAGACCCGATCCGCTGTAACTAACAGCGCTATTTCTGGAACACGGAACTCCGCCCCCAGGCGGTCCTAATTCGATAAAAATTGGCTTACTTGAAATACTCCGTGCTCTGATCATGAAGGCATTTTCCTAAATAAATTCCAACATCTAAAAAGATGATATTGACTCAAAAAAGCAAGAACTTTGATTCATCATCTAGTTCTAGGTTCAGAGAGAAACTACTTTCCCTATTGAAAAACCACTACAAGCCACTCATTTTTGGCTCGGAGTGGCAAATTGCATTGAGTTCTACACACTAAAAAAAATCTACTTTTGGTTGATTGGAAGAGAGAAAACCTAATTGGGACCTTGATTGGAGAGTCACCCAAGACATCCAATCCAACTCCACCCGGGCCAATATAGAATAAACCATGACCATCTATCTTTTTTTCTTTATATAAAAAAAATATATAGGGCTTTCACCGCCTCCCCTAATACAGTACAACACGAATTTTGGGAGGTTTCTTTTCTTTATAATCAGAGGAGAAGTATCGGACTACCTACCTGGCCTGGTAGTGTGCCTTCTGGTTTCGGTGAGGAGTGAGGCGGAAGGAACAGATGATCTTGAAACAAGCTTCTTCTTCATTCAACAAAGCATCAGTAACTGATTGCAGACCAATCAGGCATTTTAGAAAAGGGAAGGGAAGAGGATCCGATCGAGTAGGCATGTGGAAGACAAAAACGGAAAGAAAGACAGGAGAAAAGGTTGCTGTTGCCAATGCCTACTCCTCGACCATTTTAGATCGGAAATCACCTATTCAATCAGTTGGGAGTCCCGCCATGCAACCTCCATACCCCATGGAAGAATCGAATCAAGACCGAAAGAGGGACGCTGTCATTGAATCCATTCCATCGCACTATTCTGGAATTCACTACATAGAAGGAAGGTACTCAACCAGAGAGAAAGGTAGAACCAAAGGAAGGCTTCTTTGATTCAATTGAACGGTGTGATAAGCTACTAGTTCTTCAACCGAAAAATCTAGTAGAAATATGGACTGCAAAGGCAGGCTAGCCACCCGGGAAAGCACAAAAGGAAATAGATTGAAGGCTTTGAAAAACCTACCTAATAGCAAGATAGAGGTCTTAGCCCAATATAGACGAAAGATTCAATCAGCCTGATCTACGACCACCCTGCAAGTAGATAATTGAAGAAGTTGGTTCAGTGAGGTAATGCTAATTGTCATTCTTGAATTGCATTTCCCGGTGAAAGCGGTTGGTTTACTTAAAAGATCAAATTCTTTATAGACGCCAATAGAGTCTTTAAGGAATCGATCTTTCTATAGGTACTTGCTCCACCCCGAATTCGGAACCTCTTCAACAACCTTTCCCTTCACCCACACGACCGGTGAAATTTGGCCTCTGATTGAAGGAGTGAAAGAACCCCAAAGAACGAGTGAATACGGCGGTTGTAGTTGAGAATGTTATGCCTGCTCCGGATTGCCATAGATACAATACCAAATATGATAAAAAGAGGAGATTGTTTGCCCTTCCGGGCGACTTTCTATGAATGAGAGTGGCGAGATGCTATCCTTATTCTTTGAGTTCACGAAAGACTAAAACGGATGGTATTGACATAGAGAGCGCCCTGGATGTTGAACCACATTCAGAAGAGCGTGCCTGCTCACTCTTGTCGGAGCCTTCTTCTCCAAAGAGACTCACTTCTAGGGGAGCGGGGGCTCTCTACAAGGATTCTTGAGATCCGGGGAGAGGAAAGAAGATTATAGACCTGTCCAGAGACAGAGAAAAGTCAAAATCAGTCTCCAGCCATCACATCGTATGGAGTGGAAGAAAAAAGGTTAAATACATACGTCAGCGACGGTGCGGTCTTCAAAGCGAACCAAGTGTATCAAGGAAGCGGAAACAAGAACTCTTAATCAGAGCCAGCATTTGCTGGTGGTAAGGCTTCTTTCAAAGGTACGGACCGGGGAAGGTAGTGAAAAACGCAGACAGCCGCGAAGGATGAGGCAATCTCAGATTGTTCACGTTCAGACACTGCGGTTGGTTCATCACCCGTTGAGAAGGCTGTAGAAGAGGTAGCATTCGCAGACCAAAGCAAAGCCTGCAGGGGATTCTTCATAGCATAGCAAGAAGGAAGGGCGTGCTCAATACATAACATAAGGACTAGTAGAGGCAGTAGAGGTTGCAATGTAGGTGCTTCACCATGAGGCAATGAAGATTGTATGCTTTCCTTTTCACTCCTAAATTCAAGCTAAACTAAACCGATTCAAATCTCTTTTCCATTCAGAAAGAGGACTCTCATACAAGACGCATTGCCCTTTTTTGATCTCTCCCATGTGTCATTTGTGAAAGAATTTTCTTTCCTTTTAGTTCACTAAGAGGGAGTTCACATCAGTACTTCGCAGGGAGGGTAAAAAAAACCTCTTCTAGCCCTTTAAATAGGGCGGCTACAAATAGCTAGCTTTGAAAGAACCGACTTTCACCTTGAAAGCCACTAGAGCTTCTTCCCCGTGCATGCATGGTAACAATGATTAGCACTTCCCATTCTTCCTTTCTAATCGATCGAGCCTCCCCAGGGTAGCAGTCTTTAGCAACCGTCCATGCGTCAGTAGCACCTGCGCCTATAGCAATGTTAAAAGACCACCTGCAAATAAGGTAGTGATGCCTCTTGACAAGGAGAAAGCTTTGTGCAGTACTAAAGCAAAGACGATCATGCCCTTCGCAATGCTTCGTGGATCTTATGAAGAGCATTCGCTGGTATCAAAACAAAGTAAAAAGCAGGTCTGATTCATGGCATTCCGAAAAGGCCTCATTGTGGGATGAAGAGGCGAGCTTGACTCGTTCGAAAAAAGAATGAATTGAGTGGAAAGTCTTTAGTGTAGGAATCTAGGCATCCGCGGATGAGTGATCCGCCTTTGAATCATCGGCTAAATCCGCCGGATACGGAATGGCTTAAGTAGAACTAGTCCGGTGCCGCTCCTATCTCTAAAGGGCTGTCTATTTTCTTCAAGCTTTTAGCTAAAATGCGAAAAATGAACCAAGCCTGTTACTCTAATATTGAATGACTTTGTCTTTCTAGGAGAATGAACGAAAGGTGGAATTCAAAATAAGATGAGCGTGAGCAGCGTATGGTCTTGCTACTGGCCGGGGATACTAAGGGGACGCCCTTGGGAACGCAGGGAAGTCTACTTGACTCTGGAAGTGCTAGTCGAAATCTCCTTTGTCCCCAATTCTTCGCCTACAAAGGCTTAGCTCATTGGTGAATTGTTCGTCACTCTGAACTGAAGACTTCATCACTTATTCCCGAATGTATAATGGCCTTCGTCAGCGGTTACCAGTATTCTATACTGACTCTCCTTTCAGCTCTCCTGACCCGGGGCCCCAAAAAAAGGAGAAAACATCGGGTAAGTCCGCTGGCGACTTCAAATCCGCGTCTAATTCTGCTTCAAAGTCCAATTCAAAGGAATGGAATCGAAATCCCTGATCTACGAGCACTCTCTCCCGGTGGTCGAGCTGATCTACGAGCACCCTTGCTTGCGACTTTCTCTGACTTTCGTTCTTTCGACTGATTGCCTTCCGCCCGGAAATAAGAATGATTTTGAACCAGGGACTGAAAGTGAAAGCTCTGAAGCAGCAGCCTTGCTGTCCTACTATTAGAAGTGAGGGTTTTCCCGCTCGTCTCGTCTTTGGTGACAAAAGTTCTCTCGTCCATCTCCGTCTGTGAAAAGCATTGGCATTCTAACTTCGTTTCCTTCTCCTCGTCTTAGGTTAGGAAGATGAAGAGGCGAAGATTGGAAGAGGAACTCTTGGCATCGAAAGCTATTCTGTAGCTCTACCCCGAACTCGTAAACGACTTCCCCTTCATCTAGCGTTATTCTTTCTGTTGATCTTTTTTGGTAGGATCTCCTGAGTGGGCTTGGTTGGTCTTTTTCTTTCTTCTCTTTGTATTCAGACTAGGAGCAAGTATAAATCTCTGTGTATTCAGATGAGTCGAAAGCAGGCGACGAAGGCCCACCAATTGACATTTAAATAGAGTGGTCTCTGTTCATTAGGCGAAGAAGCTTTAAGGGAAAAAAAGGGGGTATCCGAAGGCGGGCGTCACGAAGGGTTTAGTTCACAGAATGCTTTCGATAAGCAATTAGATTCAATATGGGTTGGTATTATAAATCCCAATGCCAAGCCAGAGTGTAACCCTTGGCCAGCCAGTCTACATAGGAAAAGAAGGCCAGTGAAGAGGCACGCCACCCATCAAAATACATAAAGCCTATCTCATAAACTCCGTATTAGGCACCCCTTTCCATAACAAAGAAAGGGGGCGTTTAGCCCTTATGAAACCAACCGAAAGCAGCCTGCGCATATTAAAGAAACTCTCTTCCCGGAGGAGCTCTCCAATCCGAGCAACGATGGCTCGCGTACAACGCTCTTGGCAAGACTAGAAAAACCTAGTTATCTCATCATGTCAAAGCTCATGAGAAGATGATGAGCCGAATCCTATGAGCGACAGCGAATAAAGTCAGCATCATTCTATGACGCATCTAAGAATTAGTCGTACATGCAGTCGGCACTGGAATATGAATATTGGCTTACCTCATCCCGTCTTCCCAGGGAAGTGCTATGGTGAGTAGCAAGACTGGCCCCTCTCCTTATTGGTCTATGATCCCCGATGGTCAGGCGCACAAGCAGAAAGAAATGACTAATCCCCGCGAGTGACTAAGCTCCGTCTCCGACTTGATGACTGGCTAGGGAAGGCTTGGCTTGAAGAAGAGAAGGGCATGGAGATTTTCCTTACCGATGGTTTGCCCCAGCTCCAGTACACCCAGCAACCGCTCCAGTTCTGCCAGTTCCCATTATAGTATGCAAGTTATTATAAAGTTTCTAAAATGACTAAAGCACTGGAAGCAGAGGTTTCGAAACTAGAGGAAACCAAAACTTAGATGAGAGGGGAAAGAAAGGCAATCCTTGCTTTCATCAACATATGCTTAACACATGATGCAACTAGATTAGCCCTTGAAACTACATACACGCTAGTCAACCCAAGGGCAAGGGTTCCCGACTATGGGTCGGGGTGAGCTCGCCTCCCTTCCCCTAGCGTGGAGTGTGCCGTCGGGTGCAGCCCTTCCCTTAGCGGCGCCCGGGGGTGAAAGTCGTAAGCCCCGGCCTAAAGCGTACCCCATCTAACGCTGTTGGCTTCCCCAAACCTTGAGATAGTGCGTTTCGATGGTAGCTTATTTATTCCTTCTTCTCCGGGCATGCTTACTAAAAATGTGCGCGAAGCAGACTCTGCCGATCTGGGCCCTCTATCGTGCAATCAAGCGATCGGGGCTCCCTCTCTATTTTCGGCCTCCTCTTTGCCTTCCTCTGGGAACGGGTCTGATTCCTCGCGGCCAACCGTGGCGTCCTCCTCTTCTCTCTCTTCTCCGGTGGTACGGTGACTTCTAGTGCTCGACCTCGTCCTGAACCGCCTTCCTAACCGACAGGTCAAACTTTGAATTGACTAGCTAGCAGGAAGCGGTAGTGGAATGCGGATAATGAGTTAAGGATAATTAGTTGAGAGGGGTGGGGAAGGAATGAAAGGATGGAAAGACGAGCAAAGCAAAGGATAACACACAGAAGAAGAAGCAAAGCACTAAGGCATTGAAGTCAACAGTTTCGTTAGCGTATCCGGTTAGTGAGAATAGCCATCGTCGATAGCGGTCATCGATTCATTCGGGTTAGCGGTACTTAGTCCACCTTTTCGGTTTAGTAAATCCCCCGTCTGATAGCGGAGTTCAAAGTTCAGAAAAGGACATTCATTGTGACGAGTTGAACTTAACAAAATGGTATTTTGATGGACAATGGAGGTGAAGCACGTTTTTGAAGCAAGATAGGCAATCACCAATCAAAGCGGTGGAAGCTGAGCGTTCACCTTAGCGGCACCTCTGACCTCAGATGCATGTGTTAAGCATATAACTAGCGAGCGAACCTGACTGAGCCTGCCTTTCAAGAAGCGGATAATCCAGCAGAAGCTGAATACTTGGCTTCAAGCTTCTCAGCGCCATAAACGTATGTTGTTACCTATTCGACCATTCTAAACGTGGCTTCAAAGCTATTCTTTCTATAGCGCTTGCTTCTCTCGGGAATTGAGCTTAGCCCTTTAACCAGCGCTTATCGAGGGAATTGTTTCTAAGCCGACAAAGGCACCTGACTCGCTAAGAGACTAAGCCGACAAAGGCACTGTTTCGCCTACCGACACCGCTCGCTAACCGGTTACCTTCTGTTACCCTTCAATCGGCGGGCCTTGGCTTAGTTTTAGAGGTTAGTTACACATCTATCTCACTTGTAACTACCTGACATACGCTATAAGACTATTGAGAAAGACCCGAAACCAGAGTCGCCAACGGCACTCTTTATTGTGTGCTCTGAGGCTAACCGACAGGTTAGAAGTCACCTTGAGTCCGCTAAAAGACTAGGGCTATGGTAACTAAACCGGTGTCGGCTACCGTTGACTGCTTCTTTTAGGGCTATTACCCCTAAAAGAAGCGCTGGACTGCACTCGATAATGCTTCTTCTATTGAAAGACGAAGTCCTTGCTCGTGACAACTAGACTTGCACACTCCTGACTTCTGCTATAAGCTATAAAAAAAGAGGGCAGGGAGCTTGTGACTAAGCCGCTAGGGAGACTAAGACTAACCCGAATCCGGGGAAGGATCCTATGACAGCACTGTGGATGGAGTACCGGTAACTTCACTCTTTAATGAATGCAGGAACGGAACAATTTGCAGTGGTGAAAGCCCCTACCTATGAAAGAAGCAAGGGGGACTGGTAATCCTACTCTCTGTCTTGCTACCTATGACTGCCTTGTCGACTCTGTTGACGGAGTACCGCTCACTGCACGGCTAAGGGAACTCTGTCTTGTATGCTAAGAGAAAGTCTTCGGTACAACTCTTCTTTCCTCCGTTCACTCCTCTCCTAACGCAGGCAAGGCAAGTAAATGATTGATAGCCGAATCGGTGGACTGCTCGGCTCCTGCTTCTTCTCTGTTTTCTGCGCGCTAGGCTTGAACCCTATTGTGGTTAAAGAGGAAGTCCCCGCCCATACTTCACTTTTCAACTCATAACTTAAGCTCTCAGACTAGAGCTATTCTCACTAAACCGAATCTTTAAATCGAAGACGGGTAACTAACCTCTTTGAATGAATCTGTTACTAAGCCGACTCTGTGCCCGCATCTGTAGACTGCATTGTCGATACTGGACACGGTAACAACACTGCTTATTATTGTGTCGAAAGAGGAACTCACACTCAAAACATAGCTTTTAAACTACTAACTGAAGCTATCAGACTAGGGATCTTTTACCGTTACCGCTCCGTGGGCTTCATCTGTTAATCTGTTACTAGCCCGCCTCTGTTCATCGAAGACCGCTAACGGAACTCTTTATTGATTGTGTTTACAGAGTAGCTTCTCCTTACAACTCTTCCTTTCCTCTTCTCGTGCCCTTTCCTAAGGGCCACGTCCTTCACTCTATTACCTTCTATTCGAACTCTGACACTTCTCTTTTACCCTTACACTTCTCACTGTGAAACTTCTATCTCACTCCCTCACTCCTGACATCCCCTAACTTTGGCAAGGCAACAAACAAGTAAGCTCTTAGCGCTTCTTTGGCAAAGGCTACTCGCTCGCGGTAGAGCTGTCTTTGCTAGCTTTATTGCTGGCTCTAAGCCTACCTCCTTGACTACATCCTGATAACCGCCTGCCTGCCTTGACAGAAGAAGCAGTGCAGTAAGCGTCTCCGGACATAGAAAGTAGGCAATCACTTACCCTTCGTTAGCGGTGTAGGTTTCAGTCGTAGTTTCTGGTATCGACACAGACAGTGGGAAATCTCTATACGATTGAAGTCAGTGTGCAAGACAAAGTATAGTTTTTACTTTGAGTTTCTCTTTTAATAACATAAAATAAGCATTCCACAGTCGTAGGTACCGACACCGGCGGATATCAATCACAGTTTGACGTGCCGTATTTAGTAGCTAAAGCGATAAAGGCTCTGAAAGAGGCACGTCAAAGTAGCGATCGAAGGTCAGCGATTTCGCTGAAGTCAAAGAAGCAGGTATAAACACGTCCAGGGCATCGCGGATCCTGGGGAGATGGAATTCATGAAAGTCAGTCACAAGCGGAGCCAACGCCGACTAGCAGAGTGGTTGATAAACAAACAACTCAACTAGACCTATCAAACCTGCACCTTTAGTTGTAAGCCTTTCCACAAGTGCCTCCTCTGCCTTTCCATACCCAAATGAACCTAAGGAAACTGAGACTAAACCTACTATATCAGAAGGCGCTATAACGCCCTCGATTCATCCGACTCAATGAGAAAAAGAGAAGCTACTCGCACCTTATTATTGAGGAGGCTCCCCTACTTACAACAATGAAAGGCCTCCCTGTTGCCTTAAGCGACTACTAGTGAGCTTTTGAATAAGGAAAAAGCTCTGCGCTTTTCTCTTATACCTTCATCGCCCATTTCCACCCAGCGACACCTCTCCACGAATCAAGCCGAATCGAGCAATAAAGAAAGACTTGACCGCTTCAAGGAAGGGCATACATATAAAGCATCCACCCCCTTATGCGTCTTGCAGATTGGAACTGGGTCTTTTTGAACTGGGGATCCGATAGCGGTTGACCTATCGGAGTGCCAGTCCATCGGGAAGCGCGACACCCTCGTGCGCTTTTGACTTCGAGCGGCCCTTTTCTTCCTCTGCACCCGTGTGACCCTGGTTGTACCGGTCCACCCTCGCCTAGAAATTGAACGACCTAAGAAGCAAGGGAGGAGTTATTGTTGAGTTGAGCAAAAACCGTGAATCAAGGTGACCTCCATCCGAATATCGTCCAAAGGATTTAGAACTTTGTACACTGGCTATTGAATCATCTGGGCCACATCGACGGAACCTTTACACATTTACACTTACAGCTTTCGCGAATACGTAAATAAGGGGGTTAGGCCTTCAACAATTAAATAAGGGGGTTGGGCTTTCGCTTCCTTAGATGCTGTTGTTGGACCCAGAAGATTTGGCTATGGATTTTTATCCCGGTCTGGTCTACTGGTGCAACATCCGCTTAGTCAACTCATGGTAGTGCTACTGATGTTGGTACTGGACCCGGAACAGCTGCTGGACCGAACCGAGTTAATCGACAGGATCTACTGCTACCCCTCCAAATGGAATTGGTAGGAATGCTCGTTCAAATGGAATCGGAATTGTGACTCGCTCCAACTACGGCAGTAACCCGTTAGAATGCCGTGAACCCTGGAATTGGCCGAGATGCTGCTACCTCTCATCAGATAGAGTAATAATAAGAAAATTATATGGAAAGAAGGCTTGTAAAGACCTTCTTTGCTCCGTGCGCTTTGCCCCCAATTCTATACGATTTCGTCCGTAAATCCGAGTGTGGTAGTGCCCTAGTTGGGGGGCGAGATTCAGATTGTATGTTTGCCAGATTCCGATCCATCCCCTGTTTGCCGATTGAAGAAAGCCTTAAATGGTCTCAAACAAGCGAGAAAAAAAAAGCCCTTTCTATGTTATTAGTAAAGCGCTAACGCGCCCCTTATTGAAAACGGCCTAGCTAACGCGAAACGGCTTTCGCGCAGCTCAATCCGTTGCTTCTTGCTTTCGAGTCGGGTAGTGAAGTGGTCCGTGAAGGTTAAATCACACTTGTGTTAAGCAAGCAGAGTAGTCAAGCCAGAGAAGCAAAAAAAAGCAAGAAGCGGTTTTCGTTCGATCGACGGAATCAATCGTACTTTCACTGCTGTGGACCGGCTTTCATAAAGCACCTTTGGGCAGCAGCTACTATTGGGATCCAATTCCGAGATCAATTCGACAATGAAACTCTTCAAGCAATGATCTTATCTATGTCATTTCTCTTGACGCGATACAAAAGACGACTTTCGAGAGTCACTTAGCCCCTTGACCTCTTCTCTCAAAAAAGACGCTGTGTGGGCAAGTCGATCAAAGTCAGAGCGGGGAGGGAATGTTTACAGTTGTTGTAGTACGACTTTGAATTTCCTGTTCGGTCTTTCAATAAGTAGTCAGCTGCGGGCTAAGAAGCCTCGTAGTCAGACTTAACATTGATTGAAGCAGCTGTTGGAGAGAAGGCACCAGTCAGACCCGCAAGCACCGGGTAGTACGCAGCGGCAGTTTTCAATCATACAATGTGTACTCGTAGTCTGACTTTTAGCGGTAGTCAGCTGTCCTCGTTCTCCTCTTTTCATTGCCCTATTGAGTAAGGGTCGGTGTTTGCAAAAATGTCGAGCCGACGGGGTCAGGTACCAGTAGTGACAATGGCAAAGGGGGGGGGCTGGACACTAGTTGTGCTAGTGGAATGACCCAACTGGACTTAGTCAGCCCGAACCGTTTTGCGGTTCTAGAGTACCCTGAACAAGAAGAGGCAAAGATGCCAGATCTGGACACTGCTGAACCGGAAGAGATTGCTCAGGATGAGTGTCTGGGTAACAAAGCCGAGAAGGGTGTAGTCAAGGAGATAACTCCCGAGGAGAGTGATTTGGCCCATAGAAGCGAGGATCTGGAAGAGAGGGTTGATACTGGGTCAACTATGGCAGTGACTGAGGGGGACTTGTTCTGTGATAAACAAATGACTCCAAACAAGAACCTCAGGGCAGCCAATCCTAAGAAAAGAGGTGAACCTGAGAAGAGCAGTAAGAGTAAGCGTTCAGGTGCTGGTTCTCTTCCTCCCAATTCGAGGATCGCCGTGAAGCTCAGTTTTTAAAGCGTAGAACAAGCCTAAGCCTTTCAGATCCCAAGTACCCGGCCCCAAGGGGTCGGAAAGCCCCATTTCCCTACCAAGATCTGGCCATAGTTTTCAAGTTTTCACGCTCTTCCGAAAAGAGGAGATTTTGGTCTTGACTTTAGACCCACCAAACGGAGTTTTTGAGTATACTAAACTAAGGATGACCCATATCGAGAAAGGGCCCGTGCGTACCATTGAAGAGTGCCCCTGATCATGCCTCGAAGAAGGCAATTCACGAGGAAAGGTCCCACTCAGACATTCAGACACACACAAACACAAACATGACAACCGGGGCACGTTGCTAAGGAGGGGCTCCTGCTTTGACTATAGAATAGATGAGCGTGACACATGCCATGATCAGACTAGAAAAGAGAATGAATCGAGACCGACAGCAATAGCTGAAATTGTCACTTTATGGAATTGTTTTGCTTTCTATGGATTCCCCAGAGGGGGAGAGACCCCAGTCAGCGACACAGAAATGGTTGAATCAGAGTTCTTGAGATTAGATTGGTGCCATGTATGTCTTTCCCTTCTGGCTCTCACCGGTAGACCACCCCGCCCTATCACATGCCAATGAAAAAGAACCTAAACCAAGGTGCTTTCTCGGGCTAACCTTCTTTCTATTTGTTGATGGGACATTTCCACGAGATCCTTGCCCCTTTGTCTTTGTCATCAGCGAAGGTAGCTCTCTAAGAAGTACTCTTTTTTGATGCTTCAGCTTGAGAATGAGAATCGATGGGATCATTTCTTCCGGATAGGTCGGGTTCGGTACCATCTTTGCCAAGGACTTGTTCCCTAAAGAAGGAAGGGGAAACAGCCATTACTGCCGACCCCACCCGCCGCCCTCTACCGCCTTTGTCCCAGCGCTGGCTTGGCTTCAAAGTGGAAAGTAGGGCAAGCAAGAAAACTCCAAGCTAACGCGAAACGGCTTTCGCGCGTTGCGCCGTTGCTTGTTCCCTTGGCCACATCCGAGAATGAAGAGAAAATAGGATAAGACTAAGGGAAGAGCATCTTGTAATAACCTTTTATCCATCCAAAAGAAATTCATCAACTCAGGAAATGGAAAAGATTTTCATTAAATATCGGAGCTTGCACCAGAGCCTAAGAAGACTATAAGAGTTATCTTTCTCTTTCTCGATGTTTTTCTCGGAATAGAATCCGCTGTTAGCAGAAAATCCATTGTCTTAGAAAAAATCAATGTGGGAATACCAGGGCTGTCTTATGGCAGCGAATGCCGGGTATAATAATAGAGGTATACGTATGTATACTCTCAATGGTAATTTCTCCGTGGGGAATACATGCCAATATCACCCCCCGGTACCCCCTATTGTTTTAATCCCCAGTGAAAGCTCTCTTCTAGGCGCGGAGGTACATACATCCATACGAGTGACAATGGTTCACAGCCCGAGGGCTAAGTGAAAGCTTTCTATCTCAGCATTTACGGTGATATAGACTCTACTTAGTTTAGTGTAAGAGCTAAAGGAAAGGAGCTATGATTTATACCAGTATTCGTATTAGAAGAGTGACTTCTTAACGCTACTAGAGAGTTGACTATGAAAGATGAAATATTTGCGGTAACTCTTACTTAAATCAATTCCATAATTAACAGATCTAGATGCTGGATTACTGGTTTTCTATCTTTCCTGTGCTATCAAGAAGCAGGAATTGCGGGATGCTAAAGATAATGCTGCTGTTGCTTCTGAGTTCGCATGTGCCTCGGGAGAACCACTACATATAAATATGCCTCTATGACATTAACTTCGCATCTCGAAAGATAAATCTAGAGAAAGAGAAATCTCCTTTTAAACGATAAGCGCTACGCCTCTCGTTGTCTAAGAGTTCTTCCTTCCTTAATAAATTACCTGCTGCTCTCCTCCTTGCTGCTTTCCACTAAGGGTCTGAAAGAGTTGGATAAAGTTTCACTCTCGATGGCAAGGCAAGGATTGAACTACCGCACTTCTAAGGGGTGAACCTATTTCCGGATTCCTTCTAGCGCTTAAGGTGCGTAGCGGATTGACTAAGAGATGGGGCATTACCGGTGTTGGGATACCTTTTGAATATGACTCTTAGTATAGGAAGGAAGAGGTTGGGGTGAAGAGGTGGGACTAGACAAACAAGCCAGCCATTAGCCCTCTGTAAACTGGAGTATGGAAGTGGAACTCAGTCTAGTCTGCTCTGCTCTCATCCAGCAAGCTCTCTAACACTAGCTAGCGCTAACCTCTCTTTAGCCTATCTGTCCTCTTCGCTACCTCTCAACAGTATTAGCTTTCTAACAAAGCAAGTAGCTAGCGCATCTCTTCCCTCTTCGAGCCAACCGTTCACTTCCTCTAACGAGCGAGTAAACTTCGTTCACCACTTACTACGTTCTTTCAGAACCTTAGATTCCCTGAAAGCAAATTATGGAATAGCGCTAGCTAACAAGTAAACGACGTAAGTGAACGGAATGCTGTTGGCATGTTCGAGCTAAGCAAGCAAGCAAGCAAGTAAACTACTTCTCTTCGTTGCGTAGGCGAAGTGAGTTGGCTGTTTCGAGCTAGGGCTAAGCGAGCCAGAAGTGAGCCAAGCTGGAGTTCTTGTTCGAGTGAGCCGGGTAGTAGTTCGTAGGCTAAGTGAACGGGGAGCTACGGCTGATCGAAAAGCGAAGATAGGCGCATAGTTCAGTGATCTACGGCCGAAAGAGGGAACTCGGAGAGGTCCCGATCAGGTTGTTTTAAAAAGCTAGGAGAAGTGAACGAGAACTACAGTTCGAGTGAGCGGGTAAGCAAGCAGGTACGCCCGAGTTATGTAATAGAACTACTAATCAGTCTTCTCATCTCTAAGCCAGCTAATTCCTAACAAGCTACGCACCTTCTTGTACTTCCAGCCAAGTAAGGCAACGCAGTTGCTGTTGTTGAGTTAAACAAACGGTAGTCAGATAATAGGCGGATGGAGGGCCTATTCTGGACCAATTATAAACCATAATCCCGATGCGCTGACATTGTTATGAATGAGTTTATGTTTTAAGAGAACTAGTAGTTATGAGTTCGTAGCTAAAGTCAAACTGGAGCTAGGAACGTAGCAGTGAACGCAGTGAACGGAGCTACCGGGTAAACGAGTGAGCTTAGCCCGTAGCCGGGTAGGGAACTGTTGTTGCAGTAGTTGCTTAGGCCGGGTAAACTTAGGCTTAGGAAAGGTAGTTTACTTGCTTACTTGTTAGAGTAAGGCAGCTCAGCTGTAGCTAACTTGCTTTCTAAAGGTAGCGCTAGCTAAGTAAGGTTTGCTGCTGCTAAGGTAAACTTGAGCTACGAACTTAGGAAACAAGCCAGCTAGTCGCTTAGCGGAGCTCGTTCTATGACCAACTCTCTCTCTCGAGAAGGCGGTTTGAAACTCGAAAAGGAAGTACTGCTGCCTAACTAAACTCTTGCCACTCCTCCTTCAGGTTCAAAGCCGGAAGGAAGACATAACTCTTCTTTCAAGATCTTGCTACCCAAGACCTCACTCTTAGATTTATTGCTTAGCTCTCGTCGTTCTTCCGTACCTAACTAGGTTTTTTCTTTCGAACTTCGATCTCGTTTTGTAACTCAAATAGCTAATAGCTGTAAGCTGCCTAGCTCTGGTTCAGACCTCCGAAACAATTCCATTACATTAATATTTTAATGATCTTGCAACCTCCGATTCAGGAAGCTAGACTAAAGTTTTCTAGTTGATTGGAAACCTAACATTCTCTGATCGTACACTCCTTAAGTCACTTACTTACCAAGCAATCACTCGGAACTCAATTCGCTCTCTAGACTGCACCGCTCACTTGGTCTCGTCTTACGCCGGCTCAGAGACCGGACAGAACTGCGCCCTAAGGCTCTTTCTGTAGCTAATCGAACGGAGTCTTAATTAGTAACTCTCAAACACTAATGCCAACTCCCCTAAGGGTTCTAAGGCATAACAGGAAGAATCAGGCCACCTTGAACTATTAGGCTTTTTCTCTCAAACTCAGGTCGTCCCTGCGGGGCCCCGACAGCTCCGCGGTCTGTTCGCTCATAGCTCTTAGATTCGTAGCGCTATTGCTAGCCCAGCCCTACCTCCTTAGCTCGAGGAATTACTAAATGAAATGCCAACCGTTGTCCTTCAGGCTAACTAACTCAACTCAGATGCCATAACTCTTCTTTCCTCCGTTCACTCCTCTCCTAACGCAGGCAAGGCAAGCAACTGATTGATTGCGCATTAGAGACTGAGGTAGTATTCTTCTAGAGAAGGAAAAGGAAAGCAAACAAGCAACAAGGGATGCCATTAAGCAAGAGGAAGCATGCCTGAGCTAACACAAGGCAAGAGCAAATGAAGTTGACGTCTAAAAGAAAAATTGAAAGCATTTTCGGGCAGGCAACTAGTTACAAAGACCCAGAGGACCAAGGAAAGTCTAGTTTTTTACTAATAATAAACATGGCTTCTTCTGCGAGAATGCCTTTAAGCAACCAAAAGAGACCTTCAACTAGCAAGAAAGCTACCCGCCCAGATTTCTACTTACAGGTTGGGAGATTTAATTCACGAAGTATTCGATAAAGAGAATGCGAGTGAGAAAGACTTGGACAAGACAACAGATGACGCACTAATTGCACCTCCTGGTACTAAGAACTCGAGTGCCGACTGTTGCTACAGTGTTTTAAAAGAGAGTTATCGCTATTGTAGATTTACGAATTGACGGAATGATGCTTTGTTCACACCTATGTCCAGAGTGCCATACATCTGAACAAAAAGAAGATCTACCATGAGAGGACCAAGCATATTGATATCAGAGTGAACTTCATTCGGGATGTGATCTCAGGGTCTTATTACAGTGAAGAAGATTGCCACAGCAGAGAATCCAGCTGACATGATGACCAAGCCGATTCCGGTGGTTCAAGCTTGGACTTGATCGGTCTTCGAAGTACTTGAGGAGCCAGTACCTGAAATGAAAGATCAGATCGTACAGGCACTGGAGGGGACAATGGAACGTTAGCCTTAGGCCCTAAATCAAGTGAAGGGTATGGGACGAGAACCTGCTTTACTGTCTTTCGCTTCCCGCTTTCATGGTCCCTATCTCTGCCCCGGCACTGGCCGACACCTAGGTCTATTCCGCGCTTTTTCCGTCTCTTTTCCTAGTGCCTTAAGAACGAAACAAACGAGGATGGTGCTTCAGACTCTAGGAGCACTACCGTAGCCTCTCTGTCAGTCTATCTCAGTAGTGGGTCTGGTCTATCCGTCTTTCCTAGGTGCGCATCTCCATCTACTAAAAGTAGGGGTTGTTGCCATAGATAGATTGGGTCATTCGTAACCAGAGCAATAACCGATGCTACAGCATAAACTACAGTTACAGCATAAACTACAGCTATACGTGGCGGCCCCACACGCTGCTTTGTTTAACAAGCATCACCCTTCCTTTAGTTCTAGAGTTCATTCAGGAGTTCAAGGCAGGCGCGTACAGATAGGGGCTTCGGTAAGCATTCCTGTGTTAAGCCAATCAGGTAAGCGAAGATTGCTGTGTTAATGTGTAAAGCAAAGAGGTAGGCAGCAATCAGTACACGAATCCCTTCCTTAGCACAAGCACTAAGTAAGCAAGCTACCTTGTAAATAGTTCCCCTTCTCTTAACTCTAATACACTGGTGACTAAGAGACTCTCTTCAAGTGGAGTGAAGCCAGCACGCGGTACACAGCATACAGGGGGACGAAATCAATACAAGTAGTGGGGAAGCCGGCCAATCAACCATGTAGACACACAAAATATAGCAAACTAGCTCATCAGTACAGCTAATTGATTCGTTAGGTGACATGAGTTACACAAGCTAATAGGAAATCGGCACGTACCTCGCTTTCTTTAAAAGAAAAGGAAAAGGGCTATTCCTGCTCTGATCCCCGTTTAAATCGAGTGAATACCATACCTGGTTTAGACCGTCGGGGAGGAAAGCTGTGAACGAATCTGATGCTTGAAGGTTTGAAGGACTAAGCGCAGTTGGAGGAAGGGTACTATTAAGGGCCTGCAGTCACTTCAGGGGTTAGCTCTGCAGATGTTGAAGGAATGGAATAAGGGCAGCTTTCAAGCTTGACTTTCTTCTTTCTGGCGTGACTGCTTTCTTTGCTAGATGGGATCGATCCCAGACCTAGCCGCTTTGCACCTTTGGTGGTATCGTTATCGTATTCTAAGTAGAAGATCCCACGTACTATCCGAAAGGCTGATTCGTCTTAGTCTTCCGCTTGAACTAAAGGGAGTGAAAAGTCACCCAGTTCACGGTGAGCCGAGGGTTAGGGGAAGAGGTCAGTCCTTTTGCTCTTGTTCAACTCGACTGTGAACCCTGTTCATGGTTTCATGTGAAAAAGAATAATAAGCGGTCTTTGGTCTTCAGTGAAATGACATGGATCCCTTTAAGAAGAAGTAAGCTCTAATCACTCTACCTTGACACCCGAGGGGAGACAACTCAACTCAATAGGTAGAGTAAGTGCCCTATTGGCTATGGGTCAGGAACGGGAATAAGGCTCTAGTTCGACTAGCAGCTTTCACGTGGCGAGAGGGAGAAAGAAATAGCAAGTACTACTCTTTCTCTTTGAACGAATCCGAAGTTCGAAGGGGAGATTTATTTGAACCTAAATCCTTGGATCGCCCATGTGTCTATGAAGAGGAGCTTTTAAGCTAAGCCACTTCTTTCGCCTTTAGCTTGACAGTAGGAATGTGATCTTTGCCTTTAAGCTTTGAGCTTGGCACCTTGGCAGTATAATCTATAGAACCGGATAGGCCAGGCCAATTAGTTAGTGTGGTTCGATAGCTTTTTCTCTTGTTTCATCAGTTGCCATTGGTCCTGTCGTATTAAAGGCATGGCCTTGTGTGAAGGAAGAAGACGGCGCTATCGAATCCGCATTAGCGCAAATCCGATCTTTTCGGGGTTGAAGGAGTAAGCGCAGCTATTAAATCCGCATCTGGCTTGACTGCTGGAAAGCTTGACTTGGCTTGGCTAGAAGGGACGAGCGACAGAAAGTCTTCTTTTTCTTAGTCTTCTCTATCTAAAGGGAGTTTCGATTCCGCAGAACCTATAGGAGCAATAGACGGAGTTAGTGTGGTATAGCTGTTAGTAAGGCGTAGAGCAGTAGCGGTCTTAACTTTTCCTGTTACAGAATCGACTCTGAACGCTGTTCATGGCACGGTTAGCGGTTAAAAAGAATAGCGATTGTTGAATCAGTTTGCTCTTTCGACTGTGATTGCTCTTGTGAAGCTCTGAGGTGAGGTTTAGGATCCTTTAGGAGTGAAGACAAGATCCGACTTTCAATCGAGTGAATAGCAGGCTTGTAGTTGAATCGAGATTGGCGATTAGTACAAGATCGAAAATCTATCTCTTTCCCGCAGCTCGTGCTTTAAAGCGAACGAATGGAACTAAAGGATTGTTGACTAGACTTATACAATATTACCTCTGATTCCTATATGCTTTAATAGAGAGAATATCCCAGCTAGAATAGCAATAGGATATAGGAGAGACTAGGAAATGATTGGCCTTAGCGATTCTTCACTCCTTGTTCATAGCTAACCAAGAGCTAGCTTAATTAAAGAAAGAGATAGAAGCGAAGGCGAGTGAGTATATTAAGTAGGTTTGTTCTGGCTGGCGGACAGGGGAGTAGTAAGTAGAGCTAAGCGATCTACCGTAGATCAAACGGTGATGAGTAAGGCGACGAGAGTGTGTCAGTGTTCAGGAGAAGGGGGCTTGGCCTTCTCTCATCAGCAGACCCAAAAGTCAGGGCGGTGGGGCCAATCTTCCTAAATCCCGGTCGTGAAATTGGTGGTTACCACCTAAACCGCGGCTATTAAATTGCCGTTCGTATGAGGCCTCTTTGCTTCCCTTGTCTCCCATTCAAGCTCGGGATTAACCATTCCGCCTTAATCTTATCTCTTAGATGGTGCAGAGGTAATCCTTCGAAGAATCTTTTTTGCTAGGTCTTCGTTGGTGTCCTCCTTTCGCTTAAACCCTCACGGGCCTGCCCTTCCTAGCGAGCGAAGCAAGCAGGGGAGGGAGCCGATATGTGAAATCGGCGACCGACCCAAGGGTTTCATTTCGCCGTCAACTGGCTTTTTCGGTCGTTTAAACCGCCGAAAAACCTGTTGACGCATGATTCTCCATCAAAACGGACGTAGAACGTCGGTTTTGATGCCTCCTTAACTGACTATAGCTGGGAGTAGAACGGATGCTCCCTCATCCCTTCGAGAACAGGACAGGGCAAGAAGAAGGGAAAAAAAGATGGTCGGAAGATTGAGAAAGCGAGGGCGTTCAGCGCCAGGAGGAAAGGACAAGCCTATGAACAAAGAGGAGGAGGCTTTGGGGACATCCTTTAGTGGGTGGGGGAGAAGCGGAGGGCGGAAGCTATAAAAAAAAGAAGACCTCGGTGGCTTGGCTCTGGAGCCTGCCTATACAAATTGGGATCGCTGGTGCGGAGCTGCGAACGGTGAAAGCAGGGCTAGCAACTAGTGACAGCCGGTCAAAATGGAGTTCGTGTCCCCAGAGTCAACGTGAGAGAAAGGAGCGAGCGCAACGCAAGAAAAGAAAGGGAAAACTCTGCTTCTCCTTCCATCGGACACAGATTCGATCAGGTTACGGCATCATGAATCATTCAGAATGCAGATGGAATAGTCAGGCTTTCAAGCTGATAGGCGATCTGACCGTAGTGGGCCCGACTATCTTTCCAATTTATTGTAGGAAATTTCGTAAATAAAGTAAATAAGTGAGCTGTCGCACCTGGGGCTCAAACCAGACTTCTCTGAGAAGCTCAGTGGTCAAAAGCGCTTCTCAGAGAGACATGGTTCGAAAGGAAGGGTGCATCCCATGCTTTCCGTTGGTCAACAACCAACCGCAGCTCTCTATAGTTCTTCACTACTCGTACAGGAAGGAGTCTCTTTCTGTCTGGAGGGAATCATATAATTTAGCAATCAAGAATGCCTCAACTGGATAAATTCACTTTTTTATAAAACTTCTTACCGTTGTCTAACAACCTGAATATTTTTATTGGAATCTGTCTCGGGGTCATGGGCTTTCTAATTTTTTTTAAACCAACAAGGCAAAAACCCTGGCCACTCGTACTCGTACTAGGGCTAGTGCTAGTACGAGTGGTTCCCCCACCAGTCCCCCTCCTAAAAGGAGGCGTCCGCCTAAAATAAAAAAGAAAGAAACACAGGCCAAGAATGATGAAAATCTTAAAGCGGCGCTTAAGGACACCTTAGTTGAAGCACTCAAGGCGACCTTTAAGTGTGTTTACGGAGACCAGCTGCTACCGTCAGATGCCAAATGGTTACGGGCTATTGAGCTGATGTCAGACGAGACACTCGATGCGTCTATACTACTTGAAATACTGGATGACATAAAGAAGGAGGGGGGAAACAGTACATATTTTGTTGATGTATTAACACGAGTAAATTAAATTCTAGGGGCGGGCACGTCCGATTCTGACTTATTTTAAAACAATCATTTGGTTATGCTATTTTGGGCTTTGCTCTAACCGAAGCTATTGCATCGTTTGCCCCAATGATGGCGTCTCTGATCTCATCCGTATTCCAATCGAGAAAAGGTGTTGATTTTCATATAGCACTTCACATCACATAAGTAAGGAGGAAGCGGGCTACTCCCCGAAAATGCCCCGCCCTACGGTTCGTTTGTCGTTGGGGCTAAGCAGCAAAGAAGAAAGTCCTTCCGAGCCAGAGTAGGATCAGTGGTTTGAACAAAGAAATCCGATTAGAGCTTGCCAATGGAGACTTCAAATCAGTAGATGTGGCAGCCGTTCATGCAGAGACAGCGGAAGAAAAGCATAGCTATCTGAAGGGAATGCTTAGGACTTCTTCAGCTTATAAGCCAACACCTAGAACTGAGGACAAGAAATTTGAGCACCAGAAGGTTGAAGAAAAGAAGCCCGAAAGCTCCAAGGGAAACGAGTGGCTGAAGATATAGTATGTGGCAATTGTGGTGAGAAAGGTCACTTCGGCAATAAGTGCCCCCACAAGACTCGTTCTGCAAACGTAGTTTAGAAAGAGTAAAAAAATAAGGACAGCAAGGACGAAGACGAATGTTATGATGGTTATCCTCCTGATCAAAATTGACCCGACAATTCTGATGACGAGGTTGAAGCCTACTCGGCTAATCATACTTCCTTTCCTAATGGACTAGTGGAAAAAGCTCCCCTCTTAAGACAGAAGGGTATTTTCGTCCACGATAAGGAATAATTTGTAGTCCAAACAGTTGTTTATAATGGAGCTGAAGCCAACCTCGTCTCAGCCAACCTAGTACATGAACTTAATCTTCCGCGGAAGAAGCTCCTCAAGACGATTCACGTGAGAGGTTTTGGACCTACTGCTAGAGAAAAGGTTGATGCTATTGTTCGAGTTCATCTACAGTTTGGGCCACTTCACTATCAAGTGCCTTGACTAGTCAGTCCCTTACCAAATTGGGACATTCTCTTAGGGCGACCATGGCAACTTAAGGCTGGTATTCTTTATGATGGTACACGTAACACCATCAAAGTGAAGCAAGGTGGGCGGACATATTGGATGTTGCCTCATGCTTTAGTGGATATGCCACGACGGCAACAGTTTTCTCCTCCAGTAATGCGCAAGCCTGTTCTATCTACTTTTACAGAGGAAGTTGTACTCCGACCATCATCTTTCCCAAGATATGTGCCACCTCAGCGATGAGATAACAACAAGGGAATCTTGGGTTCGAGACCTAACTCGACGGAGTCAAGTTCTTTCAAGAGAGGTAGAGTTGATGCAGTTGCACTAGCCTGGTTGGATAGATATGATCCAGTTTGTAAACCCAGGCCAAGGAGAACCAGGCCTAAATCTGACCTTCAATTCTAGTAAAAAAGAAAGGGTCTTTCATTTTTTTAAGTTTTGTAAACTAACGTATATTATTACATGCCTGTTTTAGCTGTCAATAGGTACTTAATTTTAGTTGGGTTCAAACTCTGTTTCAGTTTTAGATCAACATTAGGAGTATAGTTCAGTTAGTCTTGAGTTATCACCTGTCTTTTACAAATATATGTATATATGCATGTAGTCATGTACCCCATCGACAGAATATGGTTCAATGAACAGAAGATTTTTCATGATTGCTTGTTGCTCTCGCTGGAGACTACTTGGTTGGTTCGATTGATCTCTCCTCACTCTTGCTTCGTTCAGTTCTCAGTTTCTAATCTCAGGTGTGACTATTCCATCTCTTCTCCTTCGGTCTCTCTTCTCCCCTCCTTCTTTCTAAGTCTGGGAGGATACTCTGTTTTTTGGTCAAGTTTAAGCTTGCTAAAATTTGTAATAACTCATCCAATACTAACTAGATTGTTCTGAAACTTTGTGGCTACTCTTCTCCGTGAATTCTTTCTATAGTTTACTATTATTCTACTCCTTTCCACAGAACTGGTTTATATGCTCTGTTTTCTGGGATTTCCAGTTGCAGTCCCATCGCACCTTGCAGATGAGCTGAGAAAACTGAGATAATCTGGGAATGGATAGAGTTGACTGATGAGAACTCTCGACCAGAATCTGGGATCCATCTGATCAGTCCACTTTAAGATATAAGATTTCTCTTGAAATCTGGGTTGTTCCCCTACTACCGATTCTGAGTTTATTTTTTTTTTATTTTTTTAGTTTCCTAATTCAAGATTTGCCCCTCTGAAAATATCTATTTACCATATTTAGTCCCTAATTACAGAAAAGCCCCCTGTCCAGATTTAATTACCTTTTCATCCCAGAATCTGTTTAGCCTTCAAGGAGGGTCCACTATTGTCCTGAAATTACAGTTTTGCCCGTATTTCTCAAATCTTTCCAAACACATCCTGGTTTGAGTGTGGTTCCCACCTCCATGGTTCCCTAGATCCTATTCTAGACCCGGGACCCACCACCTGCTCTCCAGAATCTCCATAGTAAGAACCTTGTTCAAAGACATATCCCCACCACAAACTCTTAACAGCATTCTTCCATAACCTCCAACTAACACTGCAAGTGCTGATATCCAGCACCAGATTGTACAATGTATCGAAAAACCAAAGTAGTAGGCAACTTGCAAACCCAATTATACTCCCAGACCTTCACTTTGGATCCATCTCCCATCTTAGAAACAGTGAGAGTCAGTAAATGGTCCTTTACTTTATGCTATTTCTCAAACAACAAAGAGCTTCTATTTTTTCCTCCATTTTCTTTCTGGTTGATGACACCTTACAGATTCTTCCCCCATCTGTTCATGCTGAGTTAACCCCACAGCAGACAAACATTAAAGTTCTTTTTGTTCAAGTCAAGGATATGAGACTCTAGCAAAACTTATCTTCCCCGCATCCCTAAAGGATTCCTTCACTCTTCCAGAATCTGATGTAAGAAAGATCTTCCCAGAATTTAACTCTTTCCCCTTCCTTATTAGGACAATATACAGAGGTTACAACCCAATCATAGCCATTCTGCCTGTTGAGGAGACCAGAGACATAAATAAAGCCACAACAATTAAAACCAACCAGCCAAATAAATCTAAATATGTCTTAAGATGGCCTCCCAAAGCCCCTTCAGCAGATATGTCAATCCAGTCCAACACATTTGATCCCCAGAAATTAGCAATCAATTGAGAGTCCACTTCTGCCAGCTTAGTCTCTTAAAATAAAACAACACTTGGAACCTTTTATCTGGAAGGAATTTACTTCTAGGGAGAAAAGAGTCGTACGGCTTTTTTTGAGAGTATATGGGTATAACTTGTTACTGGCTAATGAAAATAGATGAATATGGAAAAATAACCCAATAGTGCACAGTTAAATTAATCACATCTGTGGGACACTGCTGTTAGGAGGGTGGAAGCTTTTTCACTGGTGATAGCTCTTGATAAAGCTTTAACTGTTCAACAGCTTAAAGGGAAAACCGATCTTAAGCCTCCTTTGGTTGAAAATAGACAGTCCAATGACTGAATTTAAGGATATGACTTCTCATCAATTTTATTGACTCACTCACATTAACACTAAAGGTTCTTCTTACTTTTTTTTTTTGGGGGGGGTTAACCTCCGCCATACTGGCATAGTATAGGAAGACTTATTCAGAAACAACAAAGAAGTTCTGCTCCTCCCACGATCGTTAGTTATAAGGGTTGACTACCAAAAGTGATAGGATGTTTGAAATAGCAAAGCCTAGTCTGTCGTGTGATAGAAAGGTTTGTAGGAAGATAAGAAATCTGTAATGAGAATCACACAACAGGTCCTGGTTTTCTTGATCAGGGGTGACACCACATGTCAAAGTTAAAAAAGAATAAGAGTTTCTGTTACTCAGTGGGAAAAATAGAACTTTTATGGTCAACACTCATTGACAAATTCTAAAGTATGGAAGTTCGAGACTGCAAGAGAAAATCATAAAGTTGCAAATACAGAAACGCATACATGCATGAACATGTGACACACATAACTGCAAGCTAGAAACAAACCTGTTCTATCGAAGAACTGTCCAACCAAAATGTGTTTTCTGCCTTCTGATTTCCAAACAGTTGACAGAAGATATTTCTGGTGCCACCAACTTGACTAGCCAGACCATTAAATTTCTGCCACTTCAATTTCAAGAATCTAGCCCCAATTCTTTCATGTGCAAGCGTTACAGTACTGTACATAGTTAAAGGATTCCTGCCATTTGCTTTTTTCACTATCAGGTCACCTTTAGGCATTTTTCTGAACATTCGACTTCCATGAGACACCTGCATCCACACTTAAAGAAGTTTATTTCATGTAAGAAACAGAAAAAGCAGCACAACCATAAGAGAGGGGGAGAGGAGAAAGAAAAAGAGACAGAAGGTAATCACTGAGCTATCTTCTAGAGGGCTCTATTAACTGACCAAACTTTCCCAGCTTGAATGAGGCCTATTACCCAAAGGGTTTAGCTCAGATCTGGCTCATAATGAACCAATGGACCAGTTATACAACTGGATCCATTCAAGCCCAAAATTACCAAGTCAAGAAGCTCATGTAATGCAGGGGCATAATCTCCACCCTTTGATGTGGCTTGATCCTCTTGGCAGCCTTCTTCAAGTAGGCTTCTTTCTTCGCTAACGCTTGGGAATTCCTAGAGACAACTAAGTTTAGTTCTATTTCTAGCTTTTTTGATAGCTATATATTTCGTTACTGGGCAGCCAGGTCGAGCGAACAATCGCATATGTAAAGGCAGGCTAGCCACCCAAGGAAATAGATAGATCTGAACCATGGTCTTCCCAAGAGTATATTGAAGGAGGAGGGGATATCAATAACTTAGAACTCAACCCTAAATTGAACCGGTCCCACAGTGATATCTGTGGCTAGTATGCCGATGATATTCCTCCTCGTATTATCATACGCTCTCACTCCTTGTGTAGAGGGTCGAAGATCGTTGGGATCAAACCCCAACCGTTTTACAATCCTGAGAGGGCAAACATTGAGGGCGGAACCGTTGTCAACCAAGACTTGTGGAATCCTGTTCCCATTGCAATCCACGGTAATGTGCAGAGCCTTGGTGTGACTAGTCCCTTCAGTCGGGAGGTCCTTATCGGTGAACATGATGGCTTTTACTGCATACAACGCACCGACCACGTTAGCTAGTTAAGCTGGTTCAATTTCAAATGGTACGTGAACCTTAGCCAAAGCTTTTAGGACTGCATCTCTGTGGACTGGTGAGGCCGTCAGTAAACCCCAGATTGATATATTAGCCTGCGTCTTCTTTAGCTGTTTTAACACTTCGTTCTCAGGCTCGGGTTGAGTGACGGTGGCACCTTTATTCTTCTGCCTAGCCAACTCGGCGGGATTATCCACACTCAATTCAGACGGCTTGAACACTTTTCCACTTCTGGTGCCTTCATTGACCGGATCGCACTCGAAGTCGGATTCGAAGTACAGTTCGGCATCGAATTGAGCTGTCAAATTCTCAATTTCAGCATAAAGGTCCGATTCCTCTTCGGATCCGTCACTGATAAGGATCATGTTAATTTAAGGATCTTTAGTTTCAGGGTTTTAAGAAAATAACGCCTCTAAGCCGAAACCCTCATCATCCTTATTATCATCAAAGTGTATCAAGGCTACCTCATCATCCTCAAGTGCCTCGATTGTCAGTAGCATAGTCCAGATATCAGTATTAACTGCAGTCCACTCTAACTCTGGTATTTCTAACTCACCTTCAACTGGCTGGATCAAAACCGAGGGATCCTTCAAATCCCCTCCTTCTTCAAGCATATTGACGGATTTGGATTGTCCGTCATGGGCCGGTAGTGGATTAGTCTGCACATTGGGCTGTTGCTTAGTCTGTATTCTAAATTTTCCTTCATCCAAGAGGTCTTGGATGGCATGTCGGAGTAAAAGACAATTATCGGTGGCATGGCCCTTCTGCTGATGATAAAGACTAGAATGCTCAGGCTTATACCACTTTGGTGCAGGATCAGGCACTGGCCTTGGATTTACTTTAGTCAACAGACCTTTGGATTGTAACTTCTTAAACACCAAACTAGGGGCATTCCAAGATCAGTGAACTGCCTCCTTTGGCGTGGTGCCGGATTCTGGTCTATCATTACCGGTGGCGTGTGAGTCACCGTGTTTACTTCAGTATTCTTGGCTTGGTAGGGCTTCTTTGTCCCACTCGTCCCTGCAGTGGTTTTGCTTTCAGTCTTAGGGAGAGTGTTTGTGTGAATCGCGTTCTCAATTTGTTGACCCGCCTCTGCTAACCCATCAAAGGTAGTCAATGGCTGAGCAAAGAGGTATTGGGCGTACTGAGGTTGCAGATTATTAATGACCATTTTAACCTGTTCTTTTTCAGATGGGCGATCCCACATCTGAGCTGCCTTCTTCCTAAACCTCATCAGAAAAGCCGTGAACCCCTCTTTCGGTTCTTATCTAGTGGTCTCCAAGTCATGGCGGGTAAGTTCCATCTCAGTATTGTAAGAATACTACTTCTTAAAAGCTTTCATTATATCCTCCCAAGTACGAGTCTGGGAGGTTTCGAGGGACATTAACCAACGAAGGGCTGGTCCAGAAAGAGTGAGTTGAAACGCTTGGCCCATTTGTTGGTCGGTAAATCCTTGGACTCTCATCTGTCCGATGTAGGCCCTCAAGTGAGCTCGAGGATCACCGGTCCCGTCGAACTTGTCAGAGTGCCATTTAAACTTCTCAGGTATTTTTGCCTCAGGGAAGAAGCACATTCCTTCGGTGTCGAGCAACCTGCACCTCCACGCCCTTGACATTCTTGAGGGCGCTCTCTAACTTCTCCACCTTCTCTCTAAGTGCACGAGTCTCAGCAGACTCAACCGTGGGTTGTGGAGTGGGGTTAGAGTTGATCACGATGTCGTTCTCTCCTAAGACCATATTGGGATTTTCCGATGCATCGCCACGGGCTGGGCGAATGTGGCTATGCTCTTGATGGCTATGATCTTGAGCCTCAGGTTGACTTGGCCTAGCGTTAGCACGCATCAGATCAGATAAGTTGGCCACCAACCTAGTCAATTCTTGCACTTGAGCATTCACTTGCTCCAGGGTAAGGGATGGGTTGTCACTGGTACTCATGTTGGGCTGTGGGGAACCAAACGGGATTGCTTCAGGAGACGATGGGGTCGGTCCATGGATTTTCCTTCCTTTTGCCGCATTTTTCAATTTTAAATTGAAGTTGTGTTCAGTGAGGATATCGAGATTCTCTTAAGAGAAAAGGTAGCCCTTTCTTTGTCACGAGCTGGACTCGAACCAGCGCGTCTAAAGGTCAAAAAAGCCCATCTAGATTTCAACCTCACACTGATCGTGACTTTGGTTACCCGGTTCGCCTTTCTGACTTACAATGGCTACATCCAGGGCCGGCACACGGACCGGCTCCCCTAATCGGGGAAATACTCGCTCAGAAGTTCTTTAAAAGATAACGAATTAGGGTTATTGAGATCCTTTTTCATCGCTAGTATTTGATTGATTTCCGCCCTATCGTAATCGCGAACACGGACATCGACCCCCTCGAGTTTTTTTTCCAACTCTATTCTCTTGTCGTCAAAGAAAGAGCTGATGGCTTTATCGGGCGATTTATCAATACAATTTTCTAGTACACCAGGATGCCGAGCGAGCTCGGTCTTGAAAAGGAGAGCACACTCGTGTTTCAGCTCCCGAATAAATAGATCTTTATTTTCGAACTCTAAGGAACGATTATACTCCTTCTGCGTAGGAGCCAACTTTAAGATTTCTTGTACGTCTGATAAATATTGGGTCTTTGTTTTCCCCATAAGAAAGGGAGACTTTTCGTTACCGAAGGCCTTTAGCCTTTGGTGCAACGAGGTCTCCAGGCTGCGATTGCGTTCCACGGGGTGGGGCCTTTCATTCCCGTTTTCATTGTCATCTGGGAAAGGCTCCAGTAGAACCCGTATCTCGAAAGAGCTTTCCGAAGACGATCCTTGATTTGCTCCTTCCGCCGCGAGCTGCCCCTGGTCTGGGGCCGACGAAGGGGAAGGCGATCGTAATAAGCTGTCAACCCAGGCGTCGTGGGCTGAGCTGCTGCTGGATGGATGAGGCTGCTTTGTCCCGGAGGTGCCCTCATCCGGCAACACCATATTTCCCAGAGAGGGTGTTGCTTCCGTAGAAAGGAGCGCCCTAAAAGCACATGCAATTCCCAAGGCAAGCCCCCCAGAGCAGCCCATTCCTTTACATAGAGCAAGCGATAGGGCTCGCCCGCCGAGAGAGAAAACTATCCTTTCAAGCAGCGCCCGAAAATAATCAATCAAACCCAGTTCGAGACAAATTATATAAAAAACAAAAATTATAGTGGCTAGGAAGAGGAAAGGAAAGCATTTCCTAACAAAATAAAAGCTTGTATGCCATCGGATTGGCGATAACATTTGAAGTGACTGAGAAAATCTACGCATGGTTTCGCTTTTTATTAGCTTCCAGGAGGCCAGGTCAAGATCTGAACACTCCCATATTTCCATCGACAAAAGTCTACGGTTCGGGCTTCCGCGTTACCCTTGTTAGACCAAGGTAGATTCCTCAGTCACCTCTTCGTTGCAACCGAAGAACACTTGCCCCCCCCTTTTCTTTTCCACTTCTCTTTTCCTTCCTTCCTTTTAGAGATACGATAGCAAGAAGAGAGCGTCATAAACAAGAAAAAAGAACATTTTCCTAAGTGGAAGAGTTTTTTGCGTCGCTAAGTTCAAAAATTGAACTACAGGGGTCTGATTCTTCTTAAGAAGCTATGTAGGCAGTTCGGTTTAGTTTATATATAGCCGGATGCGACCCCCCCAGCGCGAGCCCAGCGGCACTCCCTCCATCCACGGAGAAAACAGCGTCTTTCACTTCAAAGGAGGGATTGATTGCCCTTCAATGAAGCTTATTACTAGCCAACTGCATCTTCCCGCGGAATTTAAAGAGAAAGGTGGAAAGTAGAAGCAGCTTTCCGAACGCGAATCCTTGCTTGGAAAAGGTCCGAAAGCTGCCTCGTAAGTGATTGGGTTTACCTTAAAATCTGTTCACCGCTGCACACCTACCAAATTTCGATTCAAAGTATGACATACACCGGGTAGAGGGACTGAAAGCAGATATGGATGGTTTTGCTTCCATTTGCCCGGATTGTACCCAGTCTTCTCTACCCCCAAAAACGCATACGACTAACCCCTTCTAGGTTGCCCTAGAAGAAAGAGAGTCTGCCTTTAGCTTACTTGTTCACTTATCTTATACAATTTCGTTTTAAAGCATTGTTGTCTATGTACTCAAGCCTAACCTGCCCTTAGGTTCTTTCTCTCTACCTTCCGGATGTCCAAGCACAACTTTGATTGAGCTATGACCAACATCAGCTATTTCGTACATCTCTTATGAGTTTTCGACTTCCACTAAAAGTGGATGTTGAGTTAGGTACCATACTCTTATGAGTTAGTAAGTAAGTCTACTACCTGCTGTTATGACTTACATTCTCTAATGGAACTAATTGGACGCATGGCGCTCCGCTCATGAATGTGAGTTCTGAGTTTAGTTAGTCTATTTTGAATTGAGTGAAGGGACCCATCAGTATGGGGCCCAAGCGTATACCTTCATTTACTGAAAGCTAGATAAGGTAACCCATTACTATTCCTGACTTAGTTAGTTGTTTATAGTTCTCTTCTGAAGGCTCCACTTCCAGATTCAGGGGGAGTTGAACCCCCATCTCTCTCAGTAGAACTACTTTATACCAATCAAATCTCCCCCCGCCCACCCTTCTTTCTTTCCTTGTCCAAGAATAATAAAAGACCACTCACTACAGACTTTATTGGTAAATCAAGATCCAATCGAATCAGTTTCCCCTCATAGCTTTTACAGTGATTAGCAGCGCTACTGTTCCCACTAAAAAAGCCACATACAGTGGGTTCTGCACAGCGCTTTCACTCGAAATCTGCATTTCTACCAGGTCGGTTACTGACGGACTCTCCGATATACTCGAACTTATGGTCCCTGTCGTTACCAGTTGCTCCTGAAGCGCGGGAATTGCGGGTTGAAAGTAAATGCCCGCACTAAGGGCACTCGCTAAAGCAATTGTCCGATAAACGAAGTTATCTATCAATTCCATTTGACCCGCCGAAAGACTCACGAAGAAGCTCATTCGAAAAGATATCCAAAAAAAGAGAGACTTTTTGAATGAGCTCTAACTCCCGGATTTCGGCCCGGTCTATTTCTTGACTTCCAACCCCCTCATTCATCGCTCCTCATCGATCTTAAGCAATCACTAGTAATGGGAAGGGAATGTCGCATGCCTGCTATTTCTTATTGAAGAGGGAAGTTTAGTATCTAAAGGCCCCCTAGCAGCAGCAAAAGTAAATCGCGGCTATCAATAAAAATCTGGTTGCGGCCCGGGTTCTCGCCTGTCAAAGCAAAGAAAGAAAGTCGCTTCCCCGTGTATGTTGTATGAATGGATATCTGGTTGTGTAAGTGGGCAACCCCTCAATCGTATAAGCAGCGCTTTTCCGTTATGAGATGTAATTGTTGAAGGAGAGGGAGTTGGTTAGCGATAGATAGATCGGAATGGGTGCAGAATGAGACGAGGATGTAATGGATGTTGGAATGAAGGGTTGGCTAGCATTAAAGTCTCGTATCTCCGTCCCTAGTATTGAAGTAAGGCCCATAGGGATCGTAGCAATCCCTTCTATATCGGTTATTGCCCGGTCCTCCCCCCTACAAAGCGGAGGGCAGCCCTTCCTCACTAATAGTATTTGCTTGGCAAGCCACCTTATCCTTTCATTTCCAGTTTACCGGATTAACAACACCCCGTGCTTCAAATTTGCTTTCTCGCTTGAGGGTCGTGCTTTTGTAGCTATACGAACTAGGGCCCTACTTCTAGCGATACACTCTAACTACTTCCCTTGGCACTACCTACCTTTCCCATCTCGTCCCTCTACCAATATAGCTGCACCTCCGGAGAGGAAGGGTAAAATGAAATCAGCCTATAGTTTTATAATAGGCCTATCCCGCGGCTCCTCTTCTCATACGTATTATAAAGCCCTGGCCTTGGCTCCAACCACGTATTCTGAGCAGTCACCTGTTCCCCCTTCTAAGGCCGATCGAATAAATGGGTTTCTCGCCCATGGCAAAGCCAGTCAACCGACTTTACCAGATATATGGCCAAGTTTCAAGAGTAGGCTTCAGAGAGACAAGAGGTAAACCAGCATTTGCAGCTATAGGTGGCTGAAAGTAAAGGTTCAATCCGACCTTCCCTAGGCCTTCTTGCCCGGCACCTACTATTGGTTCTATTTCTTGCCCTCTCAATCATAGGCCCAGATACCAAACTTTGAAATGAGAGTTCAAGTCTTAGCCACCGATTCGGCGGTAGAGATTCCAACATTTTAGGTGAAGCTGATTCTATAGGGGCTCCTCTTAGCCGACTAACCCCATAAGAGAAGGATGCACAACTTGAGAGAGGCTGATTAGAACCTTACCATATCATATTCTATTCTTCGGCTGATTCTCCAATGCCTGAACCCGGGGGATTCGAAACTTGAATTAGAAAGAGCTGGGAGCCCTTTGGGCTTCAACGTGGAAGTAAAAGCTAAGGCATGACTCACAGAAAGTGTTCTCGACTTCAAGTAGCGGTCAGATTATAGGCAACTGGAATTCACAACATCGGAGGTAGAACATCTCATTCGAGTATACCAGCCCCTAAACCTTCTATTGCTTTTTTTTTTTTTTAGATCTCCTTCACCCCCCCGAATCTATATATGGATTAAAGACTTGCCCTTATCTCAATCTTATCGAGCATTCTCACTTCACTTGAAGTAATAGTAGGAGCTGTTAGCACATGCCCCCGGAAGGACAACAACAGAACTAGGGGCCGGGTAACAAGGAGAGGATTGGCACCCCG
This sequence comes from Telopea speciosissima, assembly GCF_018873765.1. NCBI lineage: Eukaryota > Viridiplantae > Streptophyta > Magnoliopsida > Proteales > Proteaceae > Telopea > Telopea speciosissima. The sequence continues at coordinate 632,828 of NW_025317348.1, read as the reverse complement.
AACAGCCGCTTTGAAAGGTGTGAGTTTAGGGAAAGCAAGTATTGTGATGAGATCCGTCTTTCGGCTTGGTCGAGGACACCATTACCTTGTTGTTCGCATCGTGATCGATGTAGATTCTTCCTCTCCGTTCTCGTTACACATATGATATGGTACCTTTTGGTTGCACACCTTTCGAGAGTTTCCTAAGGAGGATCAAGGAAAAGAGCGTAAATCCGTTCATTTGGGTTGTTGTTAGCTCTTATCCTCGCTACGAGTGAAGTAGGTTGGAATCAATAAGGTTCTTCTTCCTTTTCGGGTGTGAAAAGGCTGTTAGGAACTACTCGACGCCGTGTTGAGATCCTGTTCTTGAACAGCTGTACGGGTGAGATCGGGGCAAGACCTGTTAGAATCATCCCCCCACAGTGGTTTTCCTTCTTTAGTCAGTAAAGGCCCAGGGTTAACTACAGGAGCAACCTTGGTTTTGATTGACTCTCTAGCCCTACCTGAAACATTGACATTTCAAGTTCAATCTGAACCAATTAGTCCCTACTAAACGATTCCTCCCGGTATGAGAAGTACGCTTTAGAAAAGACCACGTTCCTTTTATCTTGGGCTTTACTGATACACTGAACACCAACCCAATCTCGACTAAAAATAAAAATTTTTTAAAACACCTACGCGAACGGACGCTTGAAGTGACTTAGACCTACTATATAAATATAAACAGACTGTCTTTCCTAATGTGCTGCGCTTTCTTCTATACTTTATTTCATCTCTTCAGAGATTTCAGAAAAATAAATAACTGTTTCAAACTTTTCTTCTTCATATATGACAATTGAAGACATTTCTCGATTTAGAGATTTATCAAACTTACTTCTAAAGCCTGTCAGAAGAGACGAGGACGAGATGGGAACTTACCACTCACCCAATCCGCTCAAAAGTTTAGTTGCATAGGCCAAACAAAGATAAAAGAAATAGAACCTTAGACCAGACCTAGCTACCCTAGACCTATACCACTGAAAGATTACAAATGGTGAGATCGGACCTCGAACCTTGGCATAAGCTAAACCTTTCGGCCGCCTATACCAGGCTTTTCCTAAGTCCTTGAAGAGAGAGAGCACCGCCTGGTGCGGTTGTTCAGGAGAACTGCGTCAAGGTAAGAACCAGAGGAAGACGATGACCTCAGCTCAACTCTCGTGCTCCTTGAGGAAAAGCTCTCAACAGTCAGCTGAAAAGATCCAATGAATTTGAGAATGCTCTTGCGCTTGATCAAAAACAAAGGCATCTTCTTACTCTTACTGTTTATGCCGATACTGGGTTTGCTGCTAATGCTTGTCTCGACACTAGAGAACATGCCAAATTAACGGTACCCTTACCCGGAAGAACAACCGTTTTAGAACGGGGAGGAAGCAATTGAAAGCTATGGCTTGCCACTACAAGCTAAAGCCAATGCACCAGCTCCTACACCGGAAGAGCACATACACCTTGAATGCCCGATCCCTGTGACTAAGGCTACTAGAATATGTTAGGGCTCGTCCTATCTCACGAATGGCGGATGAGCTGCTGCTTTTAGAAGATTCAAACCTCTTGATTTTAGATCCTCTAAACTTCTCTTCTTCTTAATAATCGCATAAGCGGGAACTCCCTTTTACAACATAGAGCCCGGGGCCCCTCTTTCATTAACAACAGAGTCTATAAGGCAGGCTTGATTGACAGTGTTGTCTTTCCGGTTTTATAGTGAACCGCTAGATACTGACTTTCAAGCTGAGGATTTCGATGAAACCTATGATTCCAGAGCTTCCCGATAAAGAAGGAGTGAAGGTCAAGCGAGTGACTCGGCTTACCATAACGGGGAACGAAAGACAGGATCTTTCTCTCTTCCACCTGCAGGCTTTGTAGTGGCAAACCGTAGCCCGAGGGCTTTCTCTGGAAAAAATCCTATCTCACAACTTAAAGATATATGAATGAGTGCTTTCTTCTTCAAGAGGGTGCCTTAAGAGGAGTGACTCGAGGAACGAAAGGCAGGTCTTTCATCCCCTATGTTTTATTCAATGAGAGCGCCCAATGGTGATAAAGAAAGGGGAGAAAGGAAGAGCACAACAGAGATTTTTGAGGTGTCTTGATGAGTCCGAAGCCCAGAAAGTGTTGCAAGAAATGCACGATAGAATCTGTGGAGTGTGAGGTAATAGCCAGAGCAGTACGTCTACTTCACTGTTTAACGGTTAGCTGTTTAAAAAAAAGTATTTCCTCTACGACTTATCATTTGAATTGATTTCCGCAGTCGGTAATAGCAAGCAGGACTAAAGAAAGCAGCAGTCAGAAGCAGTTGGATGCGGAGAACTGTCAGTCGGCTGTCGGTAATAGTCAGAAGCGGTAAGAAAAGAAGCGGTACACTGTTTACCGGGAGGACCAGCAAGAGCAGGCTACGAAGTAGAGACTTTGAATCTGAAGGAAGGCAGTCGGGAAAGCCCTAAAGGTAAGAAGGTCTTTGTTTAAGTCAAGTGACAACGCTTAGAGAAAGAAAACCGTTAGTGAAGTGTCGGGAGATGCGTACAGTTTCGGCACTCGAAGAAAAGCCACTTCTTTTCTTGTTCCGGGAAGTACTACAACAAAGTCAAGCTCTTTGTTGCAAGCCGAGCAGAACAGAAGATAGAGGAAACCGGAACTTGAGCTATTAGACAAATTTCGTTAGCAAGCGGTACTTTGATGACCCACTTACCTGCCCTTTGTTGTGTAATCTCCTCAGGCTTGACCAAGTAGTCTCTGCCACTGATACCCCCGAATATCCAACATGTTTCAGGTGGAGGATCACGAAACTCCGTTAAACACGGAGGTGACCAATTCCACCACTTACCAATAAGAAAATCGTAGGTCTTCCAAAGGAGACCAAAAGTCCGAAACTCTTGCGAATTCACGTCTCTGGCCTTCCAATGTACTTCTACAACGGGAGGTTGGAACAGTTCTTCAAGGGTCGCATCATCATTCCATGCGGTTGTATGATACCAGTAGAGATATTTTAACCAAGATTGGACCCAGTTTCTTACCATGGTCCTCTGACGGAACTCTACCTCTCCATCAAAGGTAAACTCATCGGGAATCCACTGGAGTTCCTTAGGTTTAATATGTTCCCTTATATAGGCGCTTGTTTAGAGCCCTCTCAAGTATGGACCCATCGGGTAACCCCTACTCATCCAAAACTCTAAAGGATAATTGCTACCTTTCACCGGCTTCTCAGCCATCTTTCTAACCCGTTCCCAATGTTTGGAACGGATATTCTGTAATGATGCTAACACTCGATAACCACCCCCATGTAGTCTAACTAAAGTGGAGAATCTTTTCACTCCATACTTTTGACCAACGGAGATAAGTCCATACAAGTGACTTGTCATCATGCAACATTTCATAGAGACAGGTAAGGTACGATAGTAACTCGTTTGACACAGAATCGCTTTGCAAATTCAAAAGCACCCTGTGTGGATATAATAAACTTTTTGGTGGAAATTGTCACCCCCAACTTATCCAGAATGTCGCGATAGGCCAAGGCAACTTCCCTATCCCCGATTACAACATCATCACCGAGAATAGCATAATTGCGAAATCGGATGCCAGGTTTCACCTTTTCTGCCGCTAGCCACACAACAAAGTGGTGGGACAAAGTGAATAAAGGCCAAGAGGAATACAACCCTAAAGGTTGCCCTGTCACAAAACACAAGTCCCGATTACGGTCAACCCAAGGGGGACCGAGAGGAAGGCCGGGAAGAGGAGTATACCGGTATTTCAGGAGGTATTTACATTTTTTTAGATCTTTTCGGAATTCCAATAAGAAGTGCCCTATTTGGTTGTTCCCGAGTCGTAAGTCGCCTGCCAAAGCAATCAATGGAAGTGAACGAAGGACTTCTTCGACAGAGAGACGAGCGCAATAGCCCCAAAGTCCAGAGATACCAACAGCCGCTGACACGGGAGCTGAACAAACACTATACCAAACGGCGGATCGACAAGAAGATTCCAAAGAATTGAAAAATCGCTACATGAGGCAGACCACCTCAAGGGGAAAACCGAACAGCAAGAAAGCTGGAAGAGGAGCCTAGAGGAAGCTAGGATGTTTGGCTCTCGTGGGGGAAGCCAATTAGGAAAGCAGGCTAGGCGGCGTTGTATCCTAGAGAAAGGAAGTAAGGAGTAGTGGGTGGACATGCCTTTCGAGTCTTGCTCTGTTCGGACTCTTTAGTCACGCACCGATCAACAAAAAAAGTTGGGCAAGGCGGACAATCGGGCTATTCCGATTAATTCCAAGACTTTCTTGCGTTAAAAGCATTCCAGTGAAAACGATCCTTTGCCTTTTCCTTTGATGCCAACTAGAGCTAAAGGTGGCGTGGCGACCGAGAGGAAGGCTTCGGGATGGGCGGTTATGTGTGGAATGTAATGGATTGCTACTCTATCACCCCGAAAGCCCACTTGTTAGGAAGGAATGAAAGCCTGATTGCGCCCATGGTACAGTAAGAATTAGGTACTATATTTAGGAAAGCTAAATAAGTCATATACGAAACGCTACTCACCTAACTTAGTTAATAGCGGAGCTCTATCAGGGGGAGCTAAAGAAAGAGATCGAACGGAAGGCCTGCTACCGGAATGTTCGCTTACCTGATTGCCTGCCTATCTCTTATGGCTTCGCCTGCCTTTTTGATTTCCGCCTACCTCTTCCTCAAGCTCTGTCCCCCTCCTTCCGTCTTTCAGGATTTATTTTAGTACTGGGCCTGGGCGCAGAAGGAATCGTCCCACCGCCTTGAGGTTTTGAATGAGGGGCCTTGGAACGGATCCACATCGTATTCATTACTGAATATCTATATGGTTCACCAACTTCCTCGTTTCGTTGCTCGGATTCGAGAGATGGCCTTTCAATACAATAGACCTTAGGGGAAGATAAGACAGACGCAACACTCATCCCGATGGATGCGAGACAACAGATGATGTGGGAGGTGTGTTTCCCAAGGAAGAGAATACAAGAAAAAGAGATCAGCAACTTCCAATAGTCGCTCCGAAGGGCATTGCTTCCGGTTCAATCCATATCTCTTCCCCTGCTTTGCCTGCCTGCTGCTCTGCTCCCCCTTCGAATGGATTGGATCCGCTGCCCCTCCAATAGAAGCTGAAGATGCGGGCTTAGAGCAAAAACCCCGCTTTTTTTTAAGTAAATAGTTTGGATTCGCTTTCGCTTCTGGGCAAGCGCAGTGGTCAAAGTAGTTCAAGTCAGTGCTTTCCTTCCGGGCGAAGGGAGAAGGCACTCGGTCTATAGAGAGATCAAATCACTCTTTCTCTTCCGGGTACAGGTAGCTTGCTCCTTCTTGTGCGGGATGAGATTGACCAGATGAGACAGCTGATACCGAACTACCGCTTGCATATTTAGTCCTTCGGAACCTTTAAGTGTCCTTCGGACCTTAAAAAGTTTTTGAGAGAGGGTTGGGGAGAGAGAGTGCTTTAGGGCCTACGTGACGCTTTAGTCCTGTCTCGGTCGGTAGGCAAGTCAAGTTGGCCCTTACTAGTAAATGGGGCAGTTCAGTGCAAGTGGCTCGTAGATTAAACCTTCCATCCCTCCGCTCGGCTTTCTACTTTCTGCTTTAAACTACCTCTCTTCTGTCTCCCTGTCAGCTAACAATTTCCTTTCACCACTGCTAAAAGCTAACCGGGGAAGAAGGAAGAGATATCAAAATTGATATCTTCTGAAATATTGAGGATGCTGCAGCAGTTTGGTTTCACCTCGTCATGGTGTGAGTGGATCAGGGCTTGTGTATCCACGATTTCATACTCAATCTTATCTACCCCTATGGTGACTTTCCGGGGACTAGAGAGACTAGACAAGGCTCGTAGAGACCATACCGATTCATCTGGATGGCGGACTCCCTTGGTAGGCTTATTGATTAGGGAGCAGCTTCGGGACTTGACTCCAGTTTCCATCTCTCACAATCCATGCCTGCCACTTATTTTGGGCTGCCATTATTCACTGGGCGGTGCTCTAAAGCTCTTTGGGAGCTGGTGTTGAATAAAAGACGGCAAAGGTTAGCCTGGGTCCATTTGTTCTCATTTGCAGGTCAGATCTAACTACTGAGATCCTGTCTCCATAGCCTTCAAATTGACTTCCTTTCGCTGTTTTGGATTCCCGTTGGTTGTTGGAAGCTATTCAAAGAGATTTCTTATGGAGTGGCCAAGACCTTGGATCTTGCATGCACTTAATGCGGTGGGAAGCAGTTTTCCGGTCAACTCTTTTTTTGGGTTGGGATGCAAAATTCCATTACCTTAACCAAGCCTTGCTTGTCAAATGGGCTTGGAGATTTGTGACGCAACTAGAGCCGGCGTGGGCTAGGCATAGTTGAGCTAAGTCTCTTCCGCAGGGGCAGTTCTTCACGTCCATTAGCGTTCTTTGCCTGACGGTTCATCCATTTTTCACTCCTGGGTTGCTATCGGACATCACCTAAGGCAGGGGATTAGTATTTTAGTTCGTAATGGCCAGGCGGGTTTTATACTGATTCTTGGGCCTCCTGATTTCCTTTGCTGCTTTAGGACTATCCTTATCCTGATTGATGATATCAAGTTGAAGAATGCTTTTCTTGGCGAGATCACCAAACCATCTGGAATCTCCCTTTGCTGCTTCCAGCTCTGGAACCTGCTATAGAGGAAGTTGAACAACTCTTGCAGCTGATTCAATCAGTTCACATACCACGGGATCCTCCAACTGACTCCTAAAAATGGCAGATTTATTCCCGGGGGGTCATATACAATGTTGTCGGGGTATGAGATGATTGCATCTGAGAATTGTTGGTGTTTCCCCGCAAAGAAAACGGATGCGCTACCGCGCCCGCGCATTTGTTGTTCTGGCGCGCGAGGCGTATTTATTGTCTAAGGCCGTTGCTTGTTGGGGCGTTTTCTTTTAAGCGGAGAGCAAACAAAGGCGAGTTTGCTATGTTGGACGGACGAAAAGCTGCAACAAGACGGGTGGGGCTACCTGCAGTGGGACCACGGCACGGGGGGATCAGGGGCAAATAGGGATGGACAGCTCGAAGAAAGCGCCACATGCGGAACTGTCTAGATAGAATTCCGGCCCGTTAAAGAAGAGGGGTCCCCTCGGGACCAAAGACTCCCTGCAAGAGGTACATTCCCTTACAACTACGAACATAGAGAGTCTACGGGCCTTGATCAAAAGCCAGAAGCTTCGGCGAAGGGGTAGGTTTTTAGAGGATAAAGTGGCGATAAGAGGGCGAGCGGAGCATCAATCTCATCTCCGCACAAGTATCTGGCTTCGCCCCCCCAAACTAGGTAAAAATGGTAAACACGACAGACTCCAAATCTGTTCCATTCAAACGCGGTTCGAATCCGATAGCGAGTGGGGCCAACAAGACCAAGGCTTTCTACTCGCGGTGATTGATGATAGAAAGTTACTTTGTAACCTTGACTCCACCTTCGTGGAACGGGAGTGGCCCTAGCGGGAAGGGATGGACGAGCTCGCTCCAACCGAGCAGGAGTGGGGAACTTTTTGAACTATATTTAGATCTTCCTTCCGACTGACCAAAAGGGCTATCTTATCATTTCTTTTAGAGTCATTTAGATTGATTCTTGTTAGAGTGACTTTATCTACCTACGGAAAGGAAAGAAGGCTACTGCTCTATTGCCTGACTTGACTGACTGGACTGCTCTTTAAGGGAAGGGCCGCTGGGAAAGAAGGAAGTCTTATCTCTAAAGGCAGAAAGGCTAATCTTTTCTAGTCTAGTTGAGTTGAGTCTATTCTGATAAAAGTGACTTACCGCTCTTTAAGGGGAGGGCCGGAGGGAAGGCCTAGCTATATACACATACACCTGCCCACCAGAGATGCCTACGAGAGACCGAACCGAAGGGAAAGCTAGTCTTTTTTCTAGTCTAGTCAAGATAGTCTTTTCTGGTTAGAGGGACTAACCTACTCTCCGCCTCTGCAAGCACACGCTCGCAGGCGGGTAGCTTCGCACCTTCGGCCTACCGATTATCCCCTTTTGGTCAGGTTGCCTACGCTTGGTGAGGTTGCCTTAGCTCGCTCCGTCTTCCTGAGACGGATGCTCGCTGCGGCTGTAAGAGTGCTTTCACCTATACAAAAATAGATTTTAACCAAACATCGATTTGTTTCCCTTAATCCATCAGGTTTGGTACCCTCATATCCATTTATCTTTTACCTTTGCGTTGGGGGCTATGGCAGTCGAGTGGAGGCAACTTTTGGACTTAAACTACTATGATTGATGCACTGGACCTCAACCCATTACGTATCTATTTCTCCGTACAGGAAATGAGGGAAGGAAAGACTATCTGGGGTTCTTATCTCCCCTCCTCTGGCCAACCATACCAACTAGTGAGTAGTCGTCCAATTCCGGTATTTGTTCCGTTTCCCCGGCAAAGACAAAGACTCAAAAATCTTAGCCGGGTTGGGCATGACGGCTATTCCTTCCTGTCAATGGCCCTCCATCATTGAACCCCTATCCCGGCGGCTATGTCGCCCTATCCCCCACTCAATTGTTCTATTCGAATTTCCCCGGCCTCATCCGAATCAAATGTCCAGGTCGGTTGCCACTTGACCATCTTTAGCTTCTTCTCTCACTCCAAACAATTCTCTTCTTCATCGCCCGACCGAACCGAATAGGGATATGGTTGTACTGCTGGTGCCCCATCGTGATATTCGCTATACCCTTCTGATATCCCGGCCGGGACGGAATAACCAATTGAATATCCTCGGAAAAATGGGGGATAGGGAAAAAGGTCAGCTTATTACTTAAGGTTAGAACAGGTGAGGTTAAAGGTGCCGAGCTTGAAATCCCTAGCAAAGCTGAATCTCCCCGAACCTGAAGCAATGGCTTTTCAATCACGGGTTGGTTTTTCAAAGCCTTCTCCAAGCCTGGCTCACCTGCCAAATCAAGGTATGAACTCGGCGCGGATTCCCCCTAGACTAAAGACGAAGCTCCTTTTGTGCCTGCCCATGCCTCCCCACGTCTCTTTCCCCCAATCGGTGGGTGTCTCCCCTAGTGGTCTAGGAATGAATGGCTTGAATCAATCTAAACTTCTTATTTATAGGAAGGATTCGATCCGGTCACCCCACCCGGAAAAAGTCTAAACCTATCTTTCCCAGCCGGTACGCTGCCGATGTCCCACAACTCCAATATCCCGAACCATAAGGACTCGAATGGAATGCTAGCGTTCTGTTGGATTTGCATCCGACACTTTATAGGGAAGAGGGGTTGGCCGTACATGAGAAATCAATATTGCTGAGATCGCGATGGCGGGCATTAGCATTAGAGGCTCAGGAATATAAAATCGTCGTCTGCCGGAATGGAAGAAAGCCGTTGAAAAGCAGGGGAAGTGGTCAGCCAGCCAGCCAGCCCGGGAGGGATTGTCGGAATTCGAGAAGTGATGAATGATGATCGCATAGCTGCCGGAAACCGTGATGATCCAGTTGGTTCGACCAGCCTTTGATGGCTCCATCCGTCCATAACCGATCTCCTTTGTTAGTCGAGCGGAGACTGACTGATCATCCTTTCCCCCCACGATCTGAGGAGTGGGGGCCGAGATCTCATCCATAGCCTGTGGCACATGCCATTGTTCCAACCATCGGGCTTTGAGCCGACCGACTCTCCCTTCCCCAGCTCCGGTTAGGCACAAAGATATCCCTAGCCCGATCGGCAAGTAGAGTTGTAGGTTGGGGAATTTCTCAATAGAAAGTAGTCGATCGGGTTACTCGCGACCGGGGAGCGAATCATCAACGGATAGGAGAACGAGGTCGCGGGTGAGGTCGGTTCTATCCTCCCATCCCCCCATTCCGGTTTCGGATCAACAGTTAGGTCAGGTTCCCCCGCTTCTTCTTCATCGGCCCTAAAAGTGAGAGAGATAGTCGGTTCATCAGTTCACGTGCTGGCTGGCATCGGCTGCTCCCTCTGCTTCTGGTTTCGTGGGATCAATTCGATAAACGGATGAAACAACCACCTCTGCCTGTGCTATACCTGGCTCTGGTGCTCCTATCACGGGGGACACTTGAACTGAGTAAATGGCGAAGACCCAGATGATCTTCTGATCTACGACCACCCTCCCCGATCTCATGGAATAGCCTGAATTGAGTGATCGAGGTTCAGAGCTTGGTAATCGGAATCCGTCGAGATCGATATATTTATCCTCTCGACCCTTTCATTAAGAAAGGCCTAGCCAGCAAACTACGGCCCTACTACCTAACGCGCAACGGCCCTACTACAACACAAAGGGCGCCTTTTGGCGCTATGGAGTTGCTTGGTTGTCTAAGGCCGTTGCTGCTTCTCCAAGAAAGATGCAATAGCCTGTAGTAGACCTCCGATCATCCTGGCTCCCTGCCCAATCAGCGTCAGCATATGCTAATAATCGAAGAGAAGACGTGGAGGAAAGAAGGAGACCCGGCCCCATACCACTGACTATTGATCGACTAAAGTAATAATCTCTATCTGTGTCCCAACCCATAAGGCTCTTTCTTTGGCCAGACTCGATGACTATCCCGGTTGG
>NW_025317348.1:602325-617325 GCF_018873765.1 Telopea speciosissima | reverse complement strand
CCCATGAGTTTGTTTTACGAGAAGAAAAGCGGATGAAGCACGATCCCCGTGGCCTCCTCCATCCCCAGTAGGGAGGCATGCATGGACTTCAAGACTCCTTGATACAGATGAGACATTCCTCAATACAGGTGCCACATTCATGGAGGACGACACATTAGGGGATTGGGGGATAAGCACGGAGGGATAACGAAATGTGAGTCTTCGAGTAGGAGATTCTAGTTCACAGCAAGATGCGGGCACTCCCGCTGGTCCCATAGCAAGAAGCGGTCAGGATGCAGAGACACAGAGTAAGGACCCCTATGCTGTACTTCGCCCCAGTGAGAGACCACCACCTGTACTATACCAAGGCATAGGGCCTTGTAGTCGACCGGCGTGAGCACGCCGTAAGCGCTGTTGCACGAGTACTGTATCACGAGCGCACTACCGAGTACCACGAATACACTAACGAGAGAGGAACTACGAGCAGAAATCAGTAGTCACTCTGCTACTATATATATATATAAATCGTATAAAGAGATAAAGAGAGCGATAGTCAGTCTCTTGGGCGGCCCCCTACGCCCTCTTCATTCATCCATTTAGGAATGGATGAAGAAGGGGGGCCGGGAAGCGGAAAAGTAGAATGATTTCAATCAGTGGATCGGAAAAAGGAGCGCAGCCGCTTTTTGAACCAAAAGTGAGTGGCTCTGTAGAGTAGCTGGGCTGCAGAGAGCACGCCATACGTGCGCTTCCCCCATGTAGGTGCAACACACATGCCAACACGCATAGTGAGTTCTGGAGCTACCCGGGATGCTTGTTTGGAAAGCCCCTACTCAAGACGGGTTCGATTTTCAACTGCTGTTTATAGCGTGGGTTTGCTAATGAATTTCTCTCCACTATTGTATATATTATTATTATTGATTCCGATCGTCAATCCACTTGAAATCATTCAAAAAAGCCGTCTATTTGATTCTATTTTGATTCTTTAGGGGACCCATACTCTTTTTCTTTCCTAAGAACCACGAATCATGGAGGAAGAATTTCAAAGCAAGTCAGTACAGTAGCTTTAGTTGACCAGATAGAGCTTTAACCCGTGAGGGATTGATGTCAATTTGAAGAGCGCGTTAGCGCACCAGAATAAGCACGATCCATATTGCGAGTGAAAAGCCCCTTTCTTTGCATAAACTTGTCGAGTAAAAGACTTGAGCTCTGTAAGTTAAGGTTAAGGACAGGCAGCAGCCCTATGGAGTAAGGGGGGAGCAGATTTGGTAGAAAGAGATCCAATATCCGGTCCAGAGCAAAAGAGACTCTTCCTAAAGCCAAAGACGGTAATTACTTCCATCGCTCTACTCTAAGATTGAGTGTTGATGACAAGTCCTATCGCTTACAGCGCCTCGATATCCGCAAATCAGCCAATCAAATCCAAAAGAGTAAGCAAAGCCCGGGAACCCCTTTCACGTCTTTCTTTCTTCAGAATCCCACCGCTCTACTTCTTCCTTACCACTCCCGGCACTATTTGGCCTTGGTGGAAGCTAAGCCCTTCGATCCCGCTTAGCAGCCTTTCTTTAAATTGAGTACCTTTCTTTAAAAGTAGGTTTTTTGGGCGCCTACCTCTAAAAGAAGATTCAGTGATCCCTTCTGACAAGACAAGACAAGCGGAATAGTTGCGCCTAGCTGCCTCCGACCGGGAAGGAGATCTCCCAGACAATGGTTCAGAAGCAAAAAAAAAGCAATGGTCACCCTCCCTACCTTCACTCTTGCAGCCCAAGGGGCTTCGTTAAATCATCAACTTATCTAGCCCAGGGTGGTCGTAGATCAGCTTTCTTTGGCTCTACTGAGACTCCTCCCTAACGCCAATACTGTTTGATGCTCCCTGTTCTAGCTGCCTTCGCCTGCTACCTATTCAGTGGAATACCTCTGTCTTGTGATACCTATCCGGGCACGGCTTACGGTACCCATGCTTTTGTTGATTAGCTCGATCCAGCAGTCCTCGATTGTCGATCCAGTTCACCAAATTTCTCTTTCCTTCATGATCAACAAAGTAGAGATCCTAGTGGGCAAAGAAGCGGGTGGTACTATGACTATCTCCCATCTATCTGGATTGTCTTGATCTTCCTTTTCTCTATAGTAGTAGTGTTGGTCCCTCTCTTTTAGTAGTGGCTAGCAGTGGTGGAAAATCTCTCTCTTCCCGGGGGGGATAGATCATTGCCATCTTCATCCCGAAACCCCCATCACCTATACTCATAAAAAGCCTTTCCCCGCGCCTTCGCCCTTGAAGAATAATAATAGGTTTTTTTGGCCTTCGCCGGCTTTTTTTTTATATCCTTCCTTTCCTTTATCTTGTGGAACAAACATAGCTGGAGCATACAAAATTGGTATTTCATATAGTATTTTCAACCTAAGGTTTTGAATGGCTATCACGTCCACTAACTATTCCATCCAATTTCTGATTCTACGCCTCTTGGGAGCGGCCAGCCCTAGGCCTTCGATAAAGAGATTCAAATGGTCTTACGCTCCAACTCTCCTGTATTAGTATAATTTCCCGACTAAGAATAAGTTAGCTTAGGCAAAAAAAAACTGGCATCAATCCCGATTGTCGACCTTAGCAACAAGATTTCAGGTAGCTTGCACGACCAGCAGCTAGACTACGCGAACTTCCCAATCTTCCGAAGATAGAAAATACATAAAATAAGGAAAGAAGGGAATACAAGACTATTTTTACGGTCTCAGTTTCCCTTACTCTTTTTGGCCTACCGGAGGAGTAAAAAAAAAATATATAAACACTACGCTTCATTCAATCAATAAAAAGGTCTTGAAAAGTACGTGCTTACCGACCGTAGGGAATCTGATACACTCTCTCTTCCTGTAAACTTCTGTTGAGTCTTTGGTCTCTTAGCCTAGCTGAATTAATGTAGTCTGCGGCCCCTTCGTCAATGACCCATGGCTTTGAGGAACTACTCGACCTGTTCCATCCCAGATTCTTTTTGCCCTTCTCAACAAGAAGCTTATTAAGCGAGAATCCCATCATGACAAGCAAAGCACTTAACGAAGAAAAAGCTTAAGGGAAGCCCTCTTGAGAGAGAGTTGTAAAGCCCTTCCTCGTTCACTAGTCACTATAGGATAGGCGAGATAAGATAGCACTCGAATCCATATATGAATGGCTTGGCGTTGAACGTCCACTAGAAATTCCATACTCTAATGGCAGGCTTTTCGTCTATCTATTTCTTCCCGGAACGTAGGCTCGTTGAGACCTCTGAGACTGAGACTGATGAACCCAAAAAGAAGATAAAGAGTTTTGACGCTTTGCTTTCAACCGGCCCGTCAGCTTGATCATAGAGCGAAAGGCCTCTTTTAGTCTTTTTAGTAAAAAAGGCAAAAAACTCCCGTTCTGCTCCTGCAGTCAGAATCCTCTCTTAAGCCGGGGTTTTGGTAAGATATGATGATGGTTGGAAGTTTGATCTTCAATCTAAAGAAAGGGCAAAACAGAAATGTTTGCAGTGAAGAAGGGCAAACATTGGATAGTTCCAAAGAACCCCAGCAAAGGCGAAAAGCAACAAGCAACGGCTTTCGCGCGTCTCGCTCAAGACGGTGATTCTTTGCTTTGAAGCTCGTTTTGAAGCATGGCCCCGGGTTGGGAGCGAGAAGTATTGGATATGTTTATTCCTTCTCTCCTCAAGCATCCGGTAATACCATTGTTTGTTTTCTGCTTAGAATCATCAAATGTTTCTTCCCTTCCGAGATGATCAACCTAGCCCTCTCCGAGAAAAGAAAAAGTGAAGCTCTTCGCCCGCCCTTCCTCCCTCACAAAAACTTTTTTTACGTGGTACACTAGCCAGCTACCTGTATCCATCTTTTCCTGGGAGCAAATGACTGATGTATTCTGCAAAAAAAAGGTTTGATACCAAAAAGAAAGAAGTCACCATGGCCGCAGATGTAGACCAAAAATGAGTGAGAAATTGGAAGACTGACTATTTGTCTCGGTTCCGTACTCTGGCCTTACAGCTGGAAAAGCCATCTTCTGAAGAAAAATAGGAGCTATCAAGTTTCATGGTGACATTTGAATCTCAGATGTGCCCTCGTTCCGGTCGGGATTACTACTTTCACCAAACTCATCGAACGTGCTACTGCGTTCGAGGAAGTGATCAAAGAGCAGAAAGCCTCGTTCTCGTTCCCACTTGTTGATTTCATTTATATGCGGTGGAAACCTCTGAGCCAGGTCCTTGCTTTAGTACCTTGGGGGGAGGAGTGATCTCAAAAAGCCCTATGGTTCTGACAACAGGCGTGCTCGGGACGAACCTATTCAGTACAATGTTGATCTTCAGGATACAGAGAAATGGTTCGATGTATTGCTCGCTTTTGGTAGACTCGTTCTGCCTTCATCCAACTAGTTGATGCAGCCTGGCGATGAAGTCAGTTCTCGCTTTTGTCGTTATCATCGGAGGCCGGGACATGGTACTGGCTTTTGTAAGACATTGTGACGAATCATCCATGACCGTCTCACTTCTGGTGAGCTGAAGTACAATTCAGTTGAAGGTGCTGTGCTAATACTGTTCCCCCAAATAGCTACCCATCCCCTGCCAGACCATGAGGTTCCAGCACCTTCAGGCTCTAACGAGCTGTCAATGTTGTTTCTACCACCCCCCTTACTCAACATAGGGCATCTGAGCCTTCTCCATTGATATCATTTGATGATTCCCCTACTTCCTCAACCGAAGCTACTCCATCTGAATCCGGAGAGCAAAATGCTTCTGATGATGTAGAGTTGACATTTGGGCAACATTCTCCTCGAGGGCCGAATAATTCCGAAAAAGTCTTCTCTGCTGATCTCCCTCGGGTTGAGGTCGCTGCTGCTTTAGAGAATAGGGGCGAGGAAAAGTCAGCAGTTGCCTAATCTGTCTGAACAACCTGAAGAAATTTAGGGCAAAAAGCTCCTCAACGTCCCTATGCAGCAGCTATTAAACAAAAGCAAATGGATCTCCAGCAACAATGATCGGCGAGAGATAAATTGATCCAACGCATTGTGACACAGATGAAGAAGATTCCTGCCCTTAGTTCGATGTACTCCGGTTCTCACCACAGACAAGGGCAGCCCTAGAGCATGAAAGACGAAGTAAACTGAGCCTAGAAGTCACTTTCCTGCTGGAATCGCTAAGCCACTAACCGCAACAACAGTAGGAATTTCTCTAAAGCCATAGACGCTGTCAATAGGGGAAGGACTTTGATCTACGACCTCCTGCCCTTAAAGCCCGAGGATTCTACGAGTGGACGGACTTGCCCAAGCTGGAAAAGCGAGTGGACTTTGCCTTTCCGGCTGAACAACGATTGGTGTTAAAAGCGATTTTTTTCCGTCCAAACCCGCAAGACAAAGATCGAATGTCTAAGCCTATAACGAAAAGCCCTTACAGAACGCATCGCAAGAAGCAGTTTCTTCTACGACCCTCGGAGCCGGATCGCAAACAAAAGCCGAAACTGTTGATCGACTACCCGAAACCAAGAGAACGGAGAGAAGGTTTAGTTTACCACTGGAACTGAAACCGATACTTGTCTCAAAAATATCTTACCTTCCCAATCTAAAAATAGGGAAAGTACTGCTTCCAAAGCTTACACGACTAGCCGAAAAGAAGGCTCTGAAAGACCTATCCGAAAGCCCTATCGTTGTAAAGCTGCGGCTACTAGCTCAAGTGCTGGTGAAACTCGCTTTATAGGGATAGGGGGGGCTCGTAAAGCCCTTCTAAGCCAAAGATAGTTGCCAAGGTCCAGGTCCAAGAGAAGAAAGACAGACTTTCTAAGCCGCTTACCCGGAACTAGTGCTTTCCTATCCATACCGCCTGTCCTCTGTCTGATCCTCTATCTGCTCTCTGTACCTCCGCCTTCCCAAGAGGTTCCGCTTGACTAAAAAGCTTTCCCGAGAAAGAGTACAGGCTACCTGACGAACCAACAAAGGAAACTCTCTCTCATCAAACCCAAGAGATGGATTTGACTACGACCTCCTTTTTCTCTACGACCACCTCTCGCTTACCCGACCAAAACGAAAGGAAGGAAACAAACTCTGTGAAAAGTCACCTTTGCCGTCAGTCCCCGCACCCACGAAACGGTTTTGTTTCCCCTATCTAAGTAAAGTCCGCTCGCCCGTCACCAGAACGAGAGATACTATTTCTACGAGCTGAGCTGCTGGAACAAGAAGGTAAACCTTCTTGCCTTGGAACAAAGGCTCTGTCAAGACCAAGCGCTAGTACCGAACTTACCCGTTCCCTCGCTTGACTTGACTACCTTCATATGAAAAGATTTCATGTCAAAAGTGAGCCTTCCCCTCCCCTATCTCAACAAGTCAAGCTTTAAACCTCTAGTAGGTATCTTCAAACTCTTCCATTGACCGTCCATCCAAAGGTGTTTGAGGTTCGAAGAAATTTTAGTTTCAAATTACGACACGGGCTTCCGCTTGCCCGTAACTTGACTCGCCTACCAGACGAGACCTTCCGTTTTTAACCAAAGGCCTACCGCCATCCCGAAAACTGCTTGATTTATACGAGCCACTTGAGAGTACCGAAAACAGGTTATAGGTCTGTCTTTCTCTCTGAACCACTAGCTGACGGTAAGGAACGGAAGAAAAACGGAAAGGAAGGTTTTATCTAAGCTAAGCCACTAGCGCGTCAGTTTGATCGTAGAGCGCCCCTATAAAGTAAGGCTTCCCTTCAAAGAAGCTTTCTCGCAAGACTAGATCAGAAAAGAATAAATTCCATGGGAAAACCCATGGCAACTACCGACCATATCTATATGCGATCTGGTTTTCCGTTAAAAGCTGAAAGCCAATTTTTTTCTTCGACCTACCAATCCAGTAAAGGGGCAACGCTGACCTTCCCGCAAGACAAAGGTAGCTTGCTTACTTTGCTAACTCCGCCTGTACTGGAGCATTAACTAATCAATCACTTCCCCCCTATCTCAACAAGCTTTCCCACTTGCCTCTTCCCCTGACCTGCTATACCCGGACGACCCGGAAAGAGATTGACTTTGCAAACTTTCACTGAACTAACCTGTCTTTTCTCTCTGCCTTTACTTGATAGGGCGCTTGAACTGGAACTGTTCTATTTGAAAGAACTTTCGGCTTCTGAACCTTCTCCCCCTATCGTTGTAAAGCTACGGAAAGGAATAGGATTGCCCCCCAGGGCAACCACTTGCACTTTCACTTTCCTCACGAACCTGACCTGTGACTGCGTACCGGAATCATAAAGTAGTTTTAAACATCCGAGGGAAAGCACGGAAAGGAAGTCAATCAATCACTTGAAACAACTAACCGAAAGAAGAAAGGATATTACAGGAAACCGGGCCTAATGGCCCTCTCTAAGCAAAGCACCCAAGCCCGAAAGCGATAGCTTTTTTACTCAAAAGGAGTAGCACTAAACTTTTTTTGGTTTTTGTCAAAAACGAACTCCGCAGCAAAGAATGCCCTGCCCCAGCTCGAAAAGCCCTTTACTAGTAGGGGAAAAAAAACCTTACCTTACTATATACTAAAGCGCGCAACGGCTTTTCAGTCAGCTTCAAAGCCTGGAGCGCTAGCGCGCGCATCCGTTTTTCAGCTTGCTTTCTTCGCATGAGCGCCTGGCGCGGCGCCCCTATAAAGTAAGGCGTTTTCTTGCCGAGTGCGCTAGCGCGCCCAGCATTCTGACTTTGAAAGGGGCAGCTCGAAAGCAGCAAACAGTGATAGGGTTCCCGGGTGCCCCAACTGGACTTCACCACTCTACTTCGGGCAAGAAGAGGAAGGGGCACCGTCCCCGGCGTCCCATCCACGTTGGCACTCTGCTGAGACAGAACCAACACCGGCTTCATCATCATCTTCAACCACTGTCACAGTGCCAAGCCGGGCCTTAGCTTCATCGTTGTTCTTCTTGAAAGAGCGTTCCTCCGGGTAGTCCCCTTCAATCAATTTTTTTCAGCAAGGCGGATTCGAATTCCCAACATACATACCAAGAAGGTGAGGTACTCTCATAGCATTCGCCTCTACCATCAGATCTTGCCCCAAGATGAGTTGGTAAGTGTGACGCGGCATCACGAGCAGATTGCCTTTTCCCTGCCACTCACCCAAGCGTATCGACACCCCCTCAACTATCCCGTCAACCGGTGACGCTTCAGTGTCCACGGGTTTGATACGGCTTAGGTTCGTCTTTAGCTTCAACCCAAGTTGTTTAGCAACATCGCTAGCCAATATACTGCGCATGGCTCCGGTATCTACCATAGCCCGCACAGCATGCCCATCGATCTTCATATCAACGTACAACAGGGAATGTCGTCTAATACCCTGCTCCTTTTGAAAAAAGAACAAATAGGAAACATAAATATAAATTTACACCGATGTATATGGTAAGGGGAGGGGCGGCTTCCCCATGGAAGCTGAGAAGAGAGCGGACTTCTCTACCTCTGATCTACTGGGATGGGGGGAGCCTCATAAAAGAGGTATGTATGCTTGGGGAGGGGCTTCAAACAAGAAGCTGTAATGGGATGGAAAGAGAGTACATATAAGAGTCAAGTCAATAAAAAAAAAGAAGATTAGTCATTGTCCGACCAGATGCCGTCTGGCCGCTCCACACCCGGGCTGAGTTCAAGACTTTCCCCCCCTCTTAGTGAAGAGGGGGGCCGGGCTCTATATTTCTCCCCTTCCATGCGTCTTCCAACACTTTTCGTGTAATTCCGTCCCTAAGTAACCCATCATAAAATGCCTTAGACTCGCTAAAATACGGACTTACGTGACCGTGTTCCTTCAAGTCACGTAGGATTTCTTCGAATCTTAGAATTCCGTATTTTTTTTCAAGGTTCTCTACACATTGTTCAATTTGTAGAGTCCCCGGTTGCCCATTCGGAACTTGTGACTTGAGTAGGTGGTGCAAGGTGTCAAAGACAGGTTCCTCATATCGGTCTGCATCCCGCAACAGCTTTGCTACTTCCCCCGGATCCATAGCGGGCTTTTGCGCCGGCGGCTCTTGCCCCTCTGTTAGCTGCCCCCGGTTTAGCCCTTCTGCCCCTAGTTCCAAAGCGGATATCGGACGTTTCCGAGTGGTGGAGCAGCCCTCTCCCGCATCTGCCCGAGCTGGGAGTGAGGAAGTACTCTCCCCCACGGCCTGGCCCTGACTTTGGCCTTGCACGGCGTCCTCATCTTCGGGGTCGGAAGGATAATTGAGGAGTCCTCGAACAAATGAATTCCCGGACTGCGAAGACGCACTTTTTGGGCCGGCAGATTCCGCCGAAGTCCCCTCCTTAGGTAACATCATATACTCAGCTGTTGCGGTTGTCATTAGGGCCCTGAAAACGGCACCAATAACCAGGTTGAGCGCCCCCGAGCATCCAATCTTTGTCAAAATGAAAGAAAGGGCCTTCACTCCCCCTAAGACCCCCTTTGATAGAACAAAAACAAAATACGAGAGCCATCCCATTTTCCAACAAAGAATATATAAAAAGATAAAAAGAGTTATTAGTAAGAGGAAAGGAATGGCCCATCGTAGCACAATCCGGGAAAAATGAGGAGATAACGGGAAGAACAGAAGGAGTGGCCGCACCCCCTCGATCCATCGTACTGGAGCGATCCGAGAAGAACGATTAGAGTCATATTCTATCCTTTCTACAATGCCCATAGACGAAGTGCTTCGTTTCAGATCAATTCTTCGCTGCAATCGCTTCGATCCACCCCCTCGGTGAAAAACCGTAATACGCCCTGAGGAATTCCTCCCAGCAGACTTCCCTGTAAAAAAAGTGAATTGTCTAAGTGCTCTCCCCTGTAGGCTTTGTCTCATTGTGTATCTCGTAATCATTCGAACCAGGCGCTTTTAGCCCACCTCTTCTTCCTCTTCCCACTTCTCCTTTAGGATAGATAGATCGTCGTTGGTCCTTCTTTCACTTGCTTTTTTACCAGGTCCGATAGGTCGGTCGCCCGGTAGCCGCTCCGCTATGGAGCTACGTGTACACCGCCACGTCGAGACTCTCTTTCGAAAGTGAGATCACTACCGGCTTGTTGAAGAAGCCCTTCGGGCTCCCTAAATGCAGCCGTGATCTTATATACGATACCACCAGACGCGACGAAAGCCGGCCTGCTCTTTCTTTAATTAAGCTAGCTCTTGGTTAAGAAATTAATATGCAGACCGGGGTGCAGTAAACGAAGAACTATTCTCTCTCCTCGCCCTTGAGTCCCGCGCTCTTGCTTTGCTTAAGCTAGCTGGCAAGCTGCGATCTGCTTCCCTTGATCTGTCCTGATCCTACGACTGCACGGCTTCTTCTCAGTCCTGGGTACAAGTCTTCCTTTCCTCCGTTCACTACTGAAATCCCCTCTGAAAGAAGAAAGGTAGATTGTGGCTAACACTAAGCCAAAGAGGTGTCCGTGGACAGCCCTGTCTTAGACACTGAACTGCCACTGCATTCACTTCGTTCACTCCTATTACAGGTTCTAAGACGAGGAGATTGTGACTAACCCGAGGATAGAGGTATAGTTGACGAGGAGAGAGGACTGGTAACCAACCCGACTCTCTTCCTTCCATTACCGACAGCTAGGAGTGCTGCTCTTCGCGCTGTGGTTGATTAGCTGTGCGCCTGCTTCATACAAGGTACGCTATCATTGACTTCACACCAATCAAATAGAAAGACGAAACAGAAAATCAATGCAAGAAGGGCGAGGCATCCAATGTGGACAGTGAATAAAAACCCCCTATCTCGGCTGCCTTCGTCACCTTCACCTTCTTATTAAAAGCTTGCTAAAGGCGCGTTAAAGGCAACGGAAATGCCCTTCTCGTCGATCTGTGAGTGGAAGCTGCCCGTCCACCTGTGGACTGAGAACGGCTAACTTGACTCTTTACTGAACTGCTTGTGGACAAGAAGAAGGCGCGAAAGCCCTAAGGGAAAGGCTTTTGAGTACAGGTGTAAAGAAGAAAGCTCTCCATTCCACAGCAGGACTTGGTAGTCAATGATAGTCCTTGATTCCTTCGCTAACCCGAGCAAACCACCTTCCTTCAACACCCCTTGCTGCTCTCGCTGCACCATCTGTTGCCCGCTGCTTGGCTTGCTCTCTGGCTATCGGGCTATGCTTGCCGCGCAGAAGCCAATTTCCTTGACTGTTTAGGAGTGCAATTCGGGGTTAGAAACCTAAGTCAGATTCAGATTGGCCCCCACCGGCCTGACTTCTGTTTCTGCTGATGAGAGAAGGCCAAGCCCTTCTCCTGAACACTTCCAATACCTCACCACACCGATTTCACAGCTCGATTAGAGCAGCTCTTCGCAGCTTTCTTTAGGAGCATACTCGTTTGTAGATTCAAATGTGTATCTTTGGTTACATATAAAATATATCATTTTAACAGATATCTTACTCGACTTATTAGTCGCCTTTAGAGTTCAGTACTGGTTCCCTACTAGTCCGTAGACTGTTCCCTATTGATATAAAAGGACTTGCTATAGTACCCATCTTTGTTAGTAATGCCCTTACTTGATTGAATGATTGATTGGATTGAATAGCTAGGCCTATCTTTGTACGATGAAGGAGCCAACCGTACTCAGATAGCCGGAAGGAAAATAATTCGTGACTGCAGTTCGCGATTACTACCTGCCCCTAAGACTGCCTTCTTTCTTTATAGGTTGCTTCGCCCCTCAAACCCTAATTATAGATCTTTTAGCTGATCCAAGCAAGAAGCAGCAAGCATAGGCAAGCAAGCCAGTGAGCTACGGGTTGAAGTAGTTGCGTAGGCCAAGTATGGGAAGATAGAACTAATCAATCAGTCTGCCCCCTTAGAGGTACCGGCTAACTTGAGCTAGGTGGGTAAAGAGTTTGCACTTTTCCGTTCTATGGTCATTTTCCCTTGTCCGAAGGCCAGGCAATCCTAAGTGATTAGGAGTCGCTTCTGTCACTGCCGTTACTGCGCTTTAACAAAACTACGTAGTGGCTATTTCCAATAACTAGGAGCCTCTTTTCCTTCTGCCCAGCTCCCCGAAAACGACGTTCGACTTGCATGTGTTAAGCATATCGCTCCAAGCAGTGATCCTTAGGGAGTAGATCTACTTCCTCTCGGCAGGCCTGCCACGCTGCCGAGCCGCCCATCTTTTCGATAGAGGGGGCCACTCTCTATCCCAACGTAGGTAGTTGTAGTATATGTTTAGGCCTACGCACTGGCTTCTTTTTTCAAAAAGAAGATGGGACGACTTTTCGTTGCGGACGGCAGAAGGTGTCGCCCGGAAGTCCTTTCTCGTTGTATTGAAACGAGAAGTTTATTCACTTAACCTAAGATAAAGGGAGTGACTGCTTTTCTTATATTCAAGTCGACTCTACTTAAGGCGCTGAATGAGTCTGAAAGCTCTTCTTCCGCGAGTGAAGTGAGGGTGAGGTTGCCTATGGCACTGAACGCCTTAAGTCAATAACCTTTTGTTTGCAAAGCTTTTCTAGCTCTCTGTCTCTTCCGGTACTTAAGCAACAAATACAAAACAAGCTAACGAGGTCCATAGGAGGCAAAGCTGCGGCTTACCTGGCTAATTCTAGGCGTCACATTGCTCTACATGACTTCTGCTTTTGTGGTACGCGTTCCGTCTTTCTCATTATTGTTCTTGTACAATTACTGAAAGAGTTTCAGTTTGACGCTTCGCTTTCCCTAAAGAAAGCAATCAATACGCCTAACCTTCACTTACAGCTGGAACTGCGCCTATCACCCGAGAAAGAACCTTCTCTTTGATCTACCGCTTGAGCCTGCTACTCGGACTGAAACTAGAAGTAAACTTCGCCTGTAACGGAAAGAGGGATTTATCTTCGACTCCCTGTTCACATCGCTCTCTTCGGTACCGGTTTCCGATAAAAGAAAAAACCGCTGGTTACCTTTCTCTTTCTCTGATCTACCGCTTTCGCGTGTCCTTAGGTGACCAATAAACACTATTCATCATGCGATGATCAAAGAAGCGGCGTCATATAGGTCAAAGGTACAACCGCTATCGCCAGTAGGATTTCCTTGCTTTACTAACGAGCTAACCCCAAACAAATAATATTAGGCCGCTCCTGCTACGGAAGCTAGAAGAAGAAAGCAGAGTTTGACTATCACAGCACCTGAAAAGCAGGGAAGGGTTCCAAACCTAAACAAAAGAAGGCTCCGCACCTGCCTTACGTCTCTTCTTTTTCTACGAGTCACCATCCCGTCTCTAAGCTTTAGCAACGAAAAAGCAAAAAGACCTTACTAAAAGAGAGAGTGTAGCTCTTAGAAGTCAAAAGCCCGGAGTCTAAGCGCATCGCAGAACAAGTTTGATTCTACGACCACCTGAACTGTACGCTTCGCTTTTCCCTAAAGCAAGCAATCGGTTCATAAAAGGACTAAAGTAGCAAACAGCTAATTCTTTGGCTTTTGTTCCTTTAATTTCAGGTCGCCAGAAGCGCCTTTCTTTTCTTGGTAAGCTTGGGCCTTGCGAGGGCGACTCGTTCTCTTGGGCACTCGTCAGAGAAGAGAAGCCGGTACCATAGTGAAAGTCGGAAGAAGGAAATTCTGTAAGCTAGGCGGCTCTATCGGGTAAGGCGCTTGATGAGAGAACACCAACTCCAAGTAAAGCAGTAAGAAAACTGTTCTTTGCGGTAGGGATAGTCAGTAAGCGAGGCAGGTAAACGGTTCCGAGAGGGGCTACGCAAGTTTTTTAGTCCAGGAGTAAGCAAAAGACTCGTTTATAATAAGCTGATAACTCAAGCGTTACCAAAGGTCAGCGGTTACAGGTACTCGAGGGAAGGAAAGATTTGGAAGAGAGAAGGTTGAAAAAAATGCAAGTAGATCTTATAATGTTTCAGTTACGGTACTGACGGGCCGGTCGTATACAAACCTTTCTTTGCGGTTAGCTCGTGAGGTGGCGTAGGTCAACATTTCTCCATCTACGGCTTTTACTACATCATCCAGGTACTTTTGCTCGCTTATAATGCTGCGGACTGAACTTCTTCCATATCCTTGAACTGATCATGATCTTACTCTCACTTGCAGATGTGGCTATACGAGTACGTGGATATCGGTCGTCCACGTTTACCAGAGAATGTCCCTAGGGGCTCCCCTAGAGGGATGAGGTGGTCGTACCGCTTCTAGGACCACGATATGCACCACCAGGGGCTGTTTTTCAGACAGGAGTTTGATACCTTGACTCCTCAGCAGGTAAGCTTGTTCTTCTGCGATATTTCCTTCTTCGTTTGCGTGGATGACCGATTGATGCTATGTGGATGTAGATCACCTGGAGGCCCTTTGGAGATAGGCCTTACGCTGCTAGGCCAGCTGTAGAGCTATATCTGATCCGTACTTCCTTGCCCGAGTGGAGCTGATATACCTGGACCACGTCGAGTGGTACCTGGGTGAGAGAGTGTTACGGCAGTTTGGGATTGATCAGCCGGTTCCTGATCCGCCACCCCAATCCTTCCATGCATCGCGGACGGGTGGAGCTGCTAGATATAGCTTACTGGACACTTTCTGAGATCGGATTAGGGACTTCAATGCTGGAGGAGACTTCTTCGAAAAGCATTTGACCGACCGCGAGGACTATGTTGAGTGGTATGCGTCAGTGTCTACAGGTCTCTATGAGAGCCTCCACACATGAGGATAGGGTCGAACTACGCGATCAGAGGAGGTCAGGCTGCTTCACGGATTGCTGAGCTTGAGGCGAGAGTCCAGGAGCTGTCCTCCCAGGTTGAGAGATCTGCACAGACGGTATACCTGAGAACCAAACCTTCTCTTTCATCTGATACATTCTTCTTGCTTGAACTGGATGTAATAAGAATGCTTGGTTGCAGGCCAAGCAGCTGGAGGACATGACGGCACGAGCGGCTCAGTTGCAGGAGGAGCTAGCGACTGTCACAGCAACTTCGGCCGAGCGAGAGAGAGCACTCCAGGCCGAGGTTGCTGAGCTGAGGAGAGACCTGGATACTATTATCCGGGAGCGTGACACTTCTTTAAGTATTCTGTTCTTGTATGGATGGATGATAGATGCTTGTAGGCCTATTTGTTTTTAGAGTACCCATGGGCTTGTAGATTGCTGAGTCATCACGGCGAAGTTTCT
>NW_025317348.1:577325-582325 GCF_018873765.1 Telopea speciosissima | reverse complement strand
TCATGTAAAATAAAAACCCAAACTTATGAATATGAGACGGGGATAAATAGATCTATTTATCCCCGATCAAATTATATTTCTTCGATACACTATTGTCAATCTGAAGAGAAAAGAATAGAATTGAAAAAACAAAAAGCAATTGAATTAAATAAAAATAAAATATATATTTTATTTATATATATATAAAGACTTGTGTTGGATTGGCACTACATATATAATCTATATAGATAGAATCAAAAAATGTGGATTGGAATAAATAAGGAAGAAATAGGAAAGAATCTCGGATTTTTTCAATAATTCAATATCAATAAAGGTACAATAAGCAAGCTCGACCCTGTTTGTTGCTTTGTTGGTGGAGTCCCAAACCATCCGATTGAGAATAATCCGCCTTTTTTTATAGATCCAGTTTTTTCATCTATTCAATCGATCTTTTTTCTATCCATCTATCTCATATAGAAAATATTTTTGTACTTATCAATTCTATATTCTATATAGAATATAGAATTCGTTCTATTTATATTCTATTTATAGAAGAATATAAAATATAGAAAAAATAGAAATATGAGATCATATCGGAGCAATAATAAATAGGTATGAATAGATCAAGAAAAAAAAGGAATAGTGGAGAAAAAGTTATACAAAGATAGATCTAAATACGGGTGACCCCCTCTTTTTTTTATTTATTTATTTTTATGTTTCATTAATTAAATTTCGTTTGATTAATGCGAAGTTCCTTAAAAACTTCTGCCTTCTTTGAAATATCATGAACAGTTCCTGTAGGTTGTGCACCCTTTTCGAGTAAATATAGAATAAGGGGAACATTTAAATAAGTTTGATTCTTTATCGGGTCGTAAAAACCTACTTTCCGAAAATCTCTTCCTTCTCTTCGGGATCGAACATCCATTGCAACGATTCGATAGATGGCTCATTGGGATAGATATAGATGAACAATGCCCCCCCTAGAACCGTATAGGAGGTTTTCTCCTCGTACGGCTCGAGAAAGAATGATTCAATTTATGTATTTTAGTGTCAATATGATTTGAGTCGTTTTTTTATTCTTCCTTCCCGAAAAAGAAAAAAAAAAAAGAAAAATCATTCGTACTCATAACTCAAGTTGGATAATTCTCAAAGAGCTGAAAAGAAAATCCTTAGGCATTTCATTTATTGAGCCGTCTCTAAACCCCTTTATTTGTCTCGTTTCGAATCTATTTTGATTCCTCATTTTGATCCAATTGTTGAGACCATTGAAAATGGTGTTTCCTTGTTCATGGATCCTTTATCGTTGCTTTGAATCATTGGGTTTAGACATTACTTCGGCGATCCTTAATCATTTCAAAATGGCAGCAACATACCTTTTGTGATTTCTTTCTATCCAAGAATCATAGGAACGATTGATTCGCGCGTGATACATTTTTGGTCGAAAAGCTTTTATCAATTCCAACAAATTTTCCTTTTGGATTTGTTGAAACTTGTTCAAATTAGATCCTTTCAATTTCTATATCGAAGATATGCTTACGAAGTTTTTACAACTTATTGATTGACACTAACCCTAGATCCTTGCCCCTGAGAAATAAAGAAATACTTTCTGCTCGAGCTCCATCATGTCCTATTTACAACCCAACAAAGTAGGGGTTGTAGTGGAACAGAACAAACTATGTCGAGCTAAGAGCATCATTATTCCTTTAGAAAATGGTGGATGTAAGAATCCACAATCGATCATGTCCTTCAAGTCACACGTTGCTTTCTACCACATCGTTTCAAACGAAGTTTTACCATAACATTCCTCTTATTTGGAACCGGCATGGAATTGATTCAATACGGAATCATGAATAGTCATTGGCTTAATCAATAGTATAGTAATCTATACTTCATTTTCTATTTATATTATATTTAATATTTGGATGGATATGCATTTATCTGGAGAAGTCTCAGCAAGAATTAAATTTAACCCATATTTTATCGTATTCATTTTTTTGTTGGATAGAAAAGGCCGACGTAAGGTAAAAGTCAAGTTTAAGTTGTTATTCTTTCATCTGATTTTATCAAATCAGAATTGGAAGAATATGAGCTTTCGGTATCCATCAAATAAACCGAACAATTGTTACTAGGGGCAATCGCGGATATTTAAGGGATCGCATCGCAGATCTTTTTTACCAAAACCGAAACGTTCGATTACAATTATTCATTGATTATTCATTAGAGCTAGACACGAAATAGAAATAAAAAATTAGGTTAGGTCCAAAGAAAATACATCTGTTACATATTGACCTTGACTCTTTGTTTATGAGATCCGGACAGACACAGCTATTTGAATTGATACTTTCAATTAATTACTGATTGACTTTAACTCCTATCTATTCATGAATTCTCTGAGGATCCTGAATCGTAAATCAAAAGGGATCCGCTTATGAGATCCTTGGCAAAATAGTCTAAGTACAAAGCCAAAGCGTCCCGATCACGTCTTATTCCTATTTTACCCAACCCAAATTAGTTTTTAGAAACCTTAATCTCAGTGATGGAATTCAATTAGGACCAAGAACTCCTCTTGTTTAGCATTCGAGATCTTTAGAGAATTAGTAATTAGGCTACATTCCAATTACTTTAGGAATAGGGAATGTAGAGGCTTTTCTTTCGCATTTCGAAAGAGAACGCACCAATTGATATATCAAATAGATATGGGATGTAAAGTTTCTCTAAGTAAATAACTTCAATATGAGCGAGACAGGCATAGACAGAATCGCCCATCCGATTTTCTTTTCTTTTCTTTGAGTTAAATTATTGTGATCTATGTTCCCATCCTACCGGGATCGCAAATAGATTAGATTCGCTTACATCCGTGTCTTGTCTTATTTGAACTCCGTTTAGTTTGTGAGAAAGAAATGATTCAGAGAGAAATCGTTAGAAATCAGAAAGACGGATCGCATTGTATCCAACATTACACTTGTTCTTAAAGAGAAGATTGTTAAAGAAAACAATCCTTATTCTGATTGAATTGGTCTGCTCTGGGACGGAAGGATTCGAACCTCCGAGTAGCGGGACCAAAACCCGATGCCTTACCGCTTGGCCACGCCCCATTTCGATTTCTATTCGACACTAATAAACATTAATATCGATGTTGGTTGTTCGTCAATTCCAGTCCAAATATGTATGGAATAGATTAGATTGTTGCTAGGATTTGATACACGTAGATGTAGAATTAAACTGAATTTATTGATCATTACATATAATTCAATTAAGATATTATAGGAAAGTATCATTCCTTCTATTCTCATTTGAGAATTGAAGGATTTTTGATTGGGCGAGTTTAAAGAAAAAGAAGGATTTTTAAATTTATCTTATTGTTTCATTTTTCCCTTATCTTATATTAATAACTCAATCAAAATACAATTATTTCCAAGAACGAAATGCTTGTTATGCTTAAAATCTTTGCTTTGATCTGTTTTCATTCTACCCTTCACTCGAGTAGTTTTTTCTTTGCCAAATTGCCCGAGGCTTACGCTTTTTTCAATCCAATCGTAGATGTTATGCCAGTCATACCTGTGTTTTTTTTTCTCTTAGCCTTTGTTTGGCAAGCTGCTGTAAGTTTTCGATAAGATCTCTTTAGTCCTACAAGCATTCATGATTTATTCGAAAAAAAAAATTATAACAATTGATAAGATTAGATAAGTCTTACATTATATTATGAACCCTCGATTGAAACATTGAAACTGTTGGATAGCAGCAATAAGTCTGGATCACCTCATTTCCCCATTCTGACCTTCTACTTCCAGTAAACAAGGACCTATTAGGGTCCCCCACAATATCTTTATCTAATTGTGGGTATGTATGAAAGAGAATTTTGGTAACGAAAGAATCTTATTACAACTGAATTTCTGCGAATTCCTTTCTTTTCTAGAAACTACTTGATTTCTTGGTTTCAAAATAGGATATGTGGTATAAAAATAGATAATCTATTCCCCCTTTCCCCCCAAAAAGATCTTGGAGATTGTAATGCTTACTCTCAAACTCTTCGTTTACACAGTAGTGATATTTTTTGTTTCGCTCTTCATCTTCGGATTCCTATCTAATGATCCAGGACGTAATCCTGGACGCGAGGAATAAAAGAATAAAAAGGGGGATTTCTCGGTTTCCTTGCTTGATTTATGAATTTTCTTATGATTTTATCTATTCGACACATTTACATTTAACCATAACCATGAACACATTTAATTATGATAAAAAGAACGCGAGATTTTTCTTTCGAATTCGAAAGAAAAATCTCAAGTCATTAAAGAAAACGGAAAGAGAGGGATTCGAACCCTCGGTACGAATAACTCGTACAACGGATTAGCAATCCGCCGCTTTCGTCCACTCAGCCATCTCTCCTAATTGAAAAAGAATTCGACTTACTATGTTACAGTTACACATGAAGTAAAGATTAATACTTAATAAAAGTTTTTCAAATTCTATTATATTAATATATATTATCATCATTATTAATTTCAATATTTATTATTAATAATTATTAATTAAATCTATTTAATTTCATTTTAATATATTTAATATATATATTTTATTTATTTATTGTATAGATAAGATAGAAAATTTATTTACAAATTTTATCAGCAATTCCAATTCTATTTCGATAACGTAAGGACTCAAAAGGAATATGTTCAATAGAAAAAAAAAAGAATAAAGAGTAAAGAATACCTCTTTGATTTCAGGTCCTTTTTTTTATTATTCCCTCGGCCTGGCCTGGTCAATACCTAGCCGGGTCCTCTTTCTTTTTTTGTTCCAATGAATCATAGATCAAATGATTTGATTTATCTGATTTAAAAACAAAAATACTTGTTATGGGAACAAGAACAACTGGAAAAAAAAGAAAAAACACCATATACATATAAAATACATATGTATATTCATTGAATATATTCTACCCCATCCATTTTATTTTATACCCCATTTATTTCTTCAAGGAACAAGCTTTTGTTTAACACTTAAATACACAAAAAGACTATAAT
>NW_025317348.1:567325-572325 GCF_018873765.1 Telopea speciosissima | reverse complement strand
CTCGCGATACCTTCTACAGCTTGGCCCGCAGCAGTACCTTGACCAACTCCAGGTCCAATAGAAGCAAGCCCTACGGCCAATCCAGCAGCAATAACGGAAGCGGCAGAAATCAGTGGGTTCATGGTAAACTCCTCGCACCAAAATAAAGAAATGGTTAATGATACAATCAACCAATGAATTATGACTTATTATTTTATTCCATCACTCAAATTAATCCAGTCGAAGTAACTAAGAACTCCAAATTGAATTGAAGTAATGATATTGATTATTGAATCATCAGAACTACTTCGATATCTCGTTTTTAGTTCCTATCCATTTCATGAGGTCTTTGTCAATCCATACAGCTCTAGTTTTTTTTGGATTTCTTTGTTCCGAGCTGAACTATTTTTTGAATTCTTCGCTCTTTCTCTATGCTTAATGCTTGATTTCATCTGTTTATTCATTCAATCCACAGCCTCAGACGAAAGAGAAGGACTTCTATATTGGATTGGAATACCCATCTATATTCACAGTGTGATGGAAAATAAGATATATGAATAGCTCATATATAACTAGTCAATATCTAATATCACATATACATGTCTTTCTTCCATAACGTAAACCAAGCATTCGCGTCTTCTATTCAATCGGATTCTAGAATCATTCTTCGAAGCATCAACACGAGTTGGCTTATAACCATTACAATATCTAGTTTGAACTTCCTAACCTTAACCTATTATGAATCTCCTTTGTAAACTCTTCTCTTATTTTTCTTTATCATTATCTCTCCAAATAAACGGATTAATTAGCCTGAATCATTACATATCAATATCAGGATTTTTTTGATCTAATTGCATGCAATTAATTCTAATTTTTTATAATTTTTATCAATCGTTGAATTAAATGAAATCAAATGAAATGGAAATAAGAGAATATAGAGCAGAACGTCTTTTTTTGTTTAAGCGCACATCGGAAAGAGATAAGATCCAAATTCTTATTCCAATTAAAAAGCGTAATCGTAATATTATTATATTATTGTAATTCACTGAACAAAACAAATCGAAATAGAATATTTATTGGAAGAGGTATGCCATAAATGGGCCAAAGGGGAATTGTAGGAAAAAGATCTTTTAGATCTCTTTCCTTTTTTACAATTCCTTAATCCTAATATCGTAATCTTTTTTGTCACTACTTCTAGATCGTATATACCGTATTTGTATATATTATCAAAATACATTATCTTGAACCACGCGTGTTGGGATAAGCTAAAAAAAACTATTTCGAAAGCGAGTCAATGATGACCTTCCATGGATTCGCCTATATAAGCCGCGGCTAAAGTTGCAAAAATAAGAGCTTGAATACCACTTGTAAATAGTCCAAGGAGCATAACAGGTATAGGAACCACCGATGGTACTAAAGAAACAAGAACAACAACTACTAACTCATCCGCCAATATATTCCCGAAAAGTCGAAAACTAAGTGATAAAGGTTTTGTGAAATCTTCTAGGATGTTAATTGGTAAAAGGATTGGGGTTGGTTGAATGTATTTACCGAAATAACCCAATCCTTTTTTGGTAAGACCTGCGTAGAAATATGCCACTGACGTGAGTAAAGCTAAAGCAACTGTAGTATTTATATCATTTGTAGGTGCGGCTAACTCCCCATGAGGTAACTGTATGATTTTCCAAGGTAAAAGAGCCCCTGACCAGTTCGAAACAAAAATAAATAGGAACATAGTTCCAATAAAGGGAACCCAAGGACCATATTCTTCTCCAATCTGAGTTTTGCTCAAGTCTCGAATGAATTCAAGGACATATTCAAAGAAATTCTGACCGTCGGGCGGAATGGTTTGTGGATTCCGAACAGCTACAGCGGCTGAACCTAATAAGATAGCAATTACGACCCAAGAAGTAATAAGTACCTGGGCATGAACTTGGAAACTTCCTATTTGCCAATAAAAATGTTGGCCTACTTCCACACCGGATATATCGTATAACCCTTTTAGTGTGTTGATTGAACATGGTAGAACATTCATATTGCCCTCTGACAGAAATAGAATTAAAAAAGAATTATTTTGATTCAACTATCTCTTTCTCGACTCGTTTGCTTGAATCGTATATTTCGGATACCAAGTAATCACATAATATCCCCAGTGATTTTGATCTCTTTGTTGAGATTCCGGAATAGTAACCGATTCAATAAATCTATGGAGTTCCCGAAGTAATTGATTTATCTTATTATTAATCAACGATTTCTTATATAGCTAGAACGGCCCTCACAAATTGCGGATACTAATTTGTTAAGAATTAATCGGATTGAAGCGATAGCGTCATCATTCGCTGGAATTGAAATATCTGCGAGATCCGGGTCACAATTTGTATCGATTAAACAAATCGTTGGAATTCCCAAAGTGACACATTCTCGAAGAGCCGTATATTCTTCTTGCTGATCAACGATGATTACAATATCAGGCAACCCCGTCATATATTGGATTCCACCCAAATATGCTTGCAAGTGAGATAGTTGTCTTTTCAACATTGCTGCATCTCTTTTCGGAAGACGGTTAAGTCTTCCCGCCCTTTGTTCCGCTCTCAAGTCTCTGAACTTATGAAGTCTCGTTTCTGTAGTGGACCAATTTGTTGACATACCACCGAGCCATTTTTTATTAACATAATGACACCGAGCCCTTATTGCGGCCGATGCTACTAAATCAGCTGCTTTTTTTTTTGTACCAACTATTAAGAATTGTTTTCCCCTACTTGCTGCATCAAAAACTAAATCACAAGCTTCTGATAAAAAACGAGCAGTTCTAGTAAGATTTGTAATATGAATACCTTTACGCTTTGCAGAGATGTAAGGTGCCATTCTAGGATTCCATTTCCGAGTACCATGGCCAAAATGAACTCCTGCTTCCATCATCTCTTCCAAATTGATGTTCCAATATCTTCTTGTCATTTCTCCCCACACTTCCTCTTTTTTTAATAAAAAAAAAGAGACGAGATACCTTGAAATAAATAATTGTTCCAACGGAACTTTCTACCGGAGATTGGCCATTGATATACGGTTCAAGCCATTAATTCCTTTTTATTCGTTATTATCTTTATTACCATTACCAACTAAAATGATCAGACCGAATAGTTAAAGTTAAAAGGATAAATCCGCTCTTAGGAATCATTAAATCCCGTAAATGATTGTTCTGATATATCATGGAAATTGTTTGGGCTACAAAAATAAAATAATTCTCTGTGGTGGAACAAAATATCTCTCATTTCCCCCTCGAATAGATTTTTCTTTTTAATTTTCAAAGGAATGTTGTTATGTTCGCTTGAACGGCGCACCAATCCTTTGAATCCAGTACCAACAGGTATCATTCCCCCCAGAACAACGTTCTCTTTCAGGCCTTTCAACCAATCAATACGACCCCGTAGAGCAGCTTTTGCTAAAACTCGAGCAGTTTCTTGAAAACTCGCCTCGGATATGAAACTTTGAGTATTCAAAGATGCTCGCGTTATTCCCAATAAGACGGCTCGGTAAGAGATCGCTTCTTCCAAAGCGCGCCCCGTTCGCTCCGCTCGCAATAATCCAATTAGTTCTCCAGGTGAAAAAACATTAGACATTCCATCTTCTGAAACCAATACTTTTGATGTTATTTGACGTACAATAATTTCTATATGCCTATTATGGATCTGCACCCCCTGGGATCGATAAACCTTTTGAATCTTATTAACCAAAGAGATCCGACTTTGCGCTATGGTTAGCTCGGTGCCAATCAAGAATTCCCAAGGAATTCCAAGAATTCTTGTTATACGTTTGTTCCAACCCTCAACCCTCTTTTCTAGGTTCATCGATATTGAATCAATTGAACGCACTTCTAACACCTGTTCCACTTTTGGAAGACCCTGCGTTATATCACCAGATCTCGATTTTTCATATATAAATGTAACTAATGTATCTCCCTCGTAAAGGATTTCTCCATAATGGCCATGAACGCTTGCTCCTGGAGTGGCCAAATAGGACTTAGCTGATCTTATTACTAAAGAGTCAACATGAACAATTAGAACTTGGCCAGATTTTAGATGCGGTCCTTTTTTGGATATACATCCATTTTCACAAATAAACTGTCCCAGGCTAATTATTGTGGATGTCTCTTCACAATAATTGTGATGGAGAAAATACCAATTCAAATTGAATGAATTCAAAATGATGTTAATGCATGGATCGGGATTATAAATTTTTCCATTTTCATCCATTAAATAATATTTAAATACTTGCAAAGTATGTTTTAAATTGTCAAATAGCAAATATTTATTTACCAAAATCTGATTATGAGTTATTAAATAGTAATAAGATGAATAAAAATTCGCAATTTTAGAGACAGTCCCTAAAGGACCCAACGAATTTCTAATTGAAATTAGGGGATCCCTTTTAATTGATTCTTTTGTCACATTGTGATATTTCAAACCATTGAAGGGACCCATTTGAGAACAATTGGATGATGACAAAATTATCAAAGATTGGCACTCCTTTTTTTGATTTCTATGCAACAATGTACGAACAGTTCCTTGATGTTGGCGAAGTAATTCTTGAATCCTTGCCTTGGAATAAAAAGGATTTCTATTGGTGCGATCTGATCCATTATGGGGGATCAATCCTGAACCCCCCCGGTCATTCCTTTTTCCGATATATGAAATGGGGGACTTCACTAAGTCCATTCTTATGAAATCTTGAATAAGACCATTTGCCCTTACTTCAACAAAGGAAGCATGAACCTCTTCTTCTTCTATAGAAGAGACATTTTTGCCTTGGTCCCAATTCACTACTAAACAAGTCCGAACCAATTGAATACTTGTGTGAGAAATTCCTCGAATTGGTTTGCCATTTCCATAAAGGATATAATTGACAACTTGAAGTTGCACATTATCCCTTTCCTGCAACAGATCCTGTGGGAAAAGCGTTGCTAAATTTATTCCGTCTGCTCTTTCATATGTGACTACGGGTCGAACCAAAACAAAATACTTTTT
>NW_025317348.1:554825-557325 GCF_018873765.1 Telopea speciosissima | reverse complement strand
GATTGGATAGTCCGATCGGTTATAAAATTAGTAGTAGTGGAAGGGGCGGAAGAGTAGACTCAGGAGAGTCTCGAACTGAGTGCTCAGACATTCATTCAATCAATATTAGATTGAGATTGGATAGATAATAGGTTTTTATTAAAAATTGAAAAAAGAAAGATTTCTTTTCGGTAACGCCCATTTGATCTAATCCTTACTGTCTCCCTCTGAAACAATCGGGAGACAGTAAGGATTAGATCAAATGGGCGATGAAAGTATGTGATAGATAGTTATCTATCTGGATTGTATATTTTTATGCCTTTTGCTTATGAAGAGCACCAAAAGAAACAATAGGTCTTACTATTCCTATATGTTCCATTAGTAAGATTCCCTTGCTATTTCCAAGGGAGTCACTCTGTATCTTGCTTGTGCTTAATGCTTCCCGATTCTACCAGAAATCATATAGGAACTTGTTATGAGTGGATTTATTGGATTGGTTCATCAATAGACTTCGGGGAAAATCCATTTTTGACTCTGCGCCAGTGATTCTACTATATTATATAGTCATAATAGTTATAATAGTTATAGTCCTTTATTTTGGATTTTTATTATGTTTTATTATATTTATATATAGAATTTTTTTTTTTTTTTATTGATTATTATATTAGTTATTAATAACATAAAACATAACGGAATAATTCTTTCATATTCATAGAGATAGGGGACATAATTTACATGGATATAGTAAGCCTCGCTTGGGCTGCTTTAATGGTAGTCTTTACATTTTCTCTTTCGCTCGTAGTATGGGGAAGAAGTGGACTCTAGAGGTACTACTAATTAAGATTAAGTTGGGTAATCAAACTCTATCAATTGTTTCATAGATCGTTCTGCAAAGCATTGTTAAATAACAATATCTTCATTTCAAAATTCTACTGGAATCCAGTACCAGTAAAAGTAAAGTAATGTATTATTACAAATAATAACTTTTCAATCAAACAACTATTTCAAGAATTCCCGTGTTCCTATTTCGAAAGGAAAAGGGATCTAGATAATAGGAAAGTTTTTCCAACCGAATTTGAATATTCTATTCCGATGAACTGGCTCTTACCAGAATTATATATGGATATTCTAATGAAGAGCAGCCGACCCCCCCTTTTTTTTACTTCTTTTCCTCTTCAAAGAGGAAGTCGTTCTGTTATTACGTAGATACATACTTTCTACGGGAGGCAACATAGACATTGTGGTTGTCCAACGAGGTACTACGCATAATAAGATCGTGCGTTAGACGATTCACGCACACTTACCATCCATTTGTTTTAGATTTTAGAAATCTTATTTCTACTTTATCGTTTATCGACTCACCTCATATCTCATATCATGGTTCAAGCCTTAAAAATGGGTGGTCTCCACTACTCCTTTTCCAAATCCGAAGAAGTTCTCCTAGAACTCCTTGGATCATCTGTGAACGGCTCAACCAATTACTTCTTCGAAATACTAAAAAGGATTACAAGGATTACTTGGTTTTTTCTTTTATATAAGATATGCACATACTTACATTGATTCTTTCGATAGATCCCGTCATCCATATTGGAAATAATCAGAAACCCAGGAATTAGAGACGTAAGAGTAAGAATTTACATTCGATTATTTCAGATTGATCTGAATTAATACAAATCAAATGGATGTAGCGAAGAAATAGAATTAGGGTGCTATGTACATGTAAATTACATATCTGTATACGTAATTTATATGTACATATATGAAGATACATATTACATCTATATTCTATAGTAAGCCTATATACTTTAATACTATATCTTTATAAAGATATATAAAGCACAACTGTAATACAATATTTTATACAATATACAATACAATAATAGATAGTGTGGTAGAAAGGTTCATATATTTCTTTCTACCATACTATCGGATCTCATAGACTACTGATTCTAGTCCGCACATTTCATTTAACACGGGGAATTTGAATTTCTTTCATTCTTTCAATCATTGATAAGAACTAAGAGGTCAAGTTTAATTCAAACTAATTATTTTGACTGACTGTTTTTACGTAGATGATAAGTAAAAAGGCAGTAGGAACTAGAACGAAGAGTACAGTAGCAATAAATGCGAGAATATTTACTTCCATAATAGAATCTCATTGTTTTTTTACTTCGCAATAACTCGGGATCTAATCCCATAGAGATGATAAATCTTTCTTCTGTAAATTCAATGGGATGAATTGGATCCCGATGATATTGAATCGGATCAATATCATGAATAACAATATCTGAGCTATCAAATCGATTCATCATCGAGAATTGAATATTGAATAGTATAACATAGGAAGATCTTTTATCCATACCGAATCCAAAATAGGATCCCAGATCCAATCAAAAATTTCGTTGAATTTTTCATTCTTTTCTATAACCTACCATTTTCCTTATACAATCATCTGATGGGGTATCGTCTGACTCGTCTTCGACTTCCATTGGTCACAAACCCAAACAATAAAAGTGAAATG